>NC_133495.1:9666269-9736603 GCF_025370935.1 Choristoneura fumiferana
ATTTTTTTTTAACTATCGATGATGCCATTTTTTGTCTTTGATTTGTCAAGATTGCCAACATAACGCGTCTAATCCGTCTATCAGCAGCTCAACAAATAGCAGACTGCTAGCAAGCGTTTATGAATCATACTTCTTGACAACCGTCTAAAAAGCTTAATCAGTCTGCTAAGTAACAGACCGATCAAACATCAATTAAGGATTTTTTATGAATAAGTCTGTTAAGGTCTATCTCGATATAAGGTCCGTGGGCAGTGCAATAAGAGAAATCTATCAACTGATGTCCTAAAAAAATTAAATGATACTTTACTTAAATATACAATGTGGAGTCCTAATTATACGACAGTTCTCCTTTATAGACTGATTATTTCCGTATTACTACTGTAAAAATTATTTAAGCTCGGAATTCTCACAAAATAGGATTGTCTGTACGGGGTTGAAGCTGCGGCCACGAGCTTATGGTTTAATACACCCATAATCTGGTTTAATCGTATGTGTAATACTTACTCAATCATATCCAGCGGCCCGATTACTGTAATTGCCCAATAGGTTCTCATTGAATAGCGAAACATTATACCATTATTTTTACTTCCCGTTTCGCGTAATAAAATAGGCCGTATTGTATCGTTTATCCCTTGTTGTGTAAACCTTACCCCTGGAGTTCGAAACTATACCCAAATGATTTCAGATCCCATTAAACCTTTTTTTCATGAGCCATTATCACTCTGGTTGAACTCCTTTATTCTTGTTGGTATACTTAATTGTTTCTGGCGAGGTTATTATCTTTGGAAGTAAATTATGTCGTCAGTAGTGCGGTACGCAAGAATCAGTAACAACTGTTGGAAACTTTATCTAGGTGTAGAAAATAGGTACCAACAATGTTTCATTCTGAGATACATGATTAAATTAATTGAACCTGGCCATTTTCGTGTTAAATCAAATGATAACAGCCTAGTCAATTCTTTAAATGTAAAAGCAGCGTCTAATTTTATTACTGGCCTACTTCAATATCATAACTAGACTACCAGACAGGAAACTAGCCTTCTAATAGAAACATTTTTACCAATATCGAAACTAAAAAGCGATAGATGCTTCCGACCGTAGAGTAGACGGGCAGCGAGCCAAGCTGCGGGAATTTCTCCATAAGGGGCTCAGCGATATCAAATACATTAATCTCTGTACCTTACCTGAACACCCATTTGCAGCTTCACCTCCGTCGCAAGTCATTAACTACCCTGTGAAAAATATTAGCGATGCGGAATATTTTCCTCCTAATGTTAGAAAAGAAAGAAAGTAGCGCATTAGTTTCTTTGTTGTGTTACAAAGAATACCTTACAAAAACACGGTTAAAGAAGCGAAAACGTTATTAACTTAATAGTGAATCATATTACCAAACCAAATGAACTACCCACCTAATCACTGAATAAATTAATTAAGACCAACAACAAACTTTTAGTCCTTTATTGTGGCTCACGTTCCGCACAGCGTTATTTTAATTAAATTGAACTTTCATTCCGTGTTTAATAAAAATGTATTTGTTTTACTACATCAACGGCAGAGAGCAGAAGAAACCCCACAGCAAGATTTTGTAGGATACAGTAAAACGCGATAAAAAATTACAATGATAAAATATATCTACATTCATTGTTCTGGCTCGCATTCTCATAGCCAGTATAAAAATGTACCTATTCAGTAAGTATAAATGAAACGAGCGATTTGTCATTTCTCCCCAGGACAAAGGAAATGGGAGGTTTTAATAAATTTNCTCCCTCAGAATGAGAGGGCTTGGGCAGTAGTTCCACGCGGGCCCAGTGCGGATTGGGAACTTCCACACACCATTGAATGCTTCGCAGTTTTGTGCAGGTTTCCTCACGATGTTTTCCTTCCCCGCAAAGCTCGTGGTAAATTTCAAATATAATTCCGCACGTGAATTTCGAAAAACTCAGAGGTGCGAGCCGGGGTTTGAACCCACGCACCTCTGCTTGAGAGGCCATAGGTCAAACCACTCTGCCACCACGGCTTCCTACTACTTACTTTATAAGTATGTAAATACTTCGAAATACGATTTCAAGCAGTAGGTACTCTATTTGCTTCGCTAACACACTATTTTGCAATATTGATATGACATTGATGAAGATGACTTTTAACTGTAATATTAATGCTAAGTTGCGCTGACCTCGTCATTAAATAGAATGTAAATAAACAATTTCAATGACAAATAGGAATTATTGATGCTTTACAAGCCACAGTAAACACGCATGTTTGTTTTTTAGGGTTCCGTACCTCGAAAGGAAAAAACGGAACCCTTATAGGATCACTTTGTTGTCCGTACGTCCGTCTATCTATCAAGACCCTTTTTCTCAGGAACGCGTGGAGGTATCAAGCTGAAATTGATATTGAATACTCGTATCTGCGGTCCCTTGAAGCCTTGAAAAAATCAAACTCCTAAATCAACGCAATCAAAAGTTACATTCATTAAACAACGTGATTCCATACAAATTGCCGTGCACTGAAAACCTATAGGGTACTTCCAGTTGTCCTAGAAACTTGAAATTTGGTATGAAGGTATCGACTTATTGTAACACAACCAACTAGAAAAGTCTGAAAATCTTGATTTTGTATATGTGTCTGTAAATGTACGTTTTGCTTAGGAGCAGCAGGGCTACTACGAAACTCGAAACCCGATGTTCGTGTCGTACGGTCCCTCTCGCTCTTGTATTAAATAGTTATATATCAGGGGGACCGCACGACACGAACTTTGAGTTTCGAGTTTCGTAGTAGCCCTGCAGGGCTCTGCTTACACTGGATGTATTAAATCACTCGGAATAAGCGGGAAATATCCAACCAATATTGTCTTTTAATTAACACCTCTTGTACCATATTTCAAGCGAAATAAAGTTATTTGTATTTGTATTTGTATTTGTATCTTCAACACACGATTCCCGTTTACATACCTATAAAAGGGTACGGAACCCTCGGTGCGCGAGTCCGACTCGCACTTGCCCGGTTTTTTTACATAGAAATAGGCTTACGTTTGACCACAATCACGCCTGATAGTAAGCGAAGACGTGTACCTACTAAGATTGAGCACGCTTGCCTAATAAATAGGTACTTATTCATCCTACAAAATCGAGAGTAAAAAATACTTGAGTACAGTCACCAGCACCAATATCTGACACAACAAGCTTGCATAAATATCTGATACGACTCTATTTCTAAGGCCGGAAGGACGTGTCAGATATTTTTGCACGCTCCGCTGTGGCAGATATTAATGCTGGTGACTGTATCTACATAGTGTCGTTTTTGAATGAAGAAATTACATTATGATTGGTTATTTGGAGTCTTTTTGTATTTTTTATTTCAACTCCAAATTTGTTACTTTTAAAACTTTTTTTTTTGAAGAAATTACATGTCAATATAGCAGTGTGAAAATAAATGGAAATATGACATATTTCATTACGAAGAAGTTCTAAAGCTTAGGAAAGTCCATACTAATATTATAAATGCGAAAGTGTGTGTGTTTGTGTGTATGATTGTCCGTCTTTCACACCGTAATGGAGCGATGGATCGACATAGAGATAGATTATGGGCCCGAGACATAGGCTACTTTTTATCCCGGAAAACCGAAAACCACGCGGGCGGAGCCGCGGGCAAAAGCTAGTAAATTATAAATATGACATACTTAATAAACGTTAAACCAAGTCTACATACGGTATTTGACAACTGAATTTAAATAAACATAAACTATATTACTATTCTGAAAATATAAATATCGAATATTGATTTTACAGTGATTTTTTAACGAATTTACATCAGATCTATTCATAATCGTGCTGTTTGTTTATTACTCAATAGAGACAAAATGGAAAAACTATGTAAGTATGTAATTACTAAACCACTGCTTTTTACGGCTTAACTTACCAGAGGATAACTATGCCAGATGACATAATATTCAAAATCTTGGTAAGGTTATAGGTGTTCAGAAAAACATAGACATGGTAAACTTTGCGTAACCATTCACACTTTGGTGGTTAGTGACCTGCGCACGACCCTGTGTTTGTATAGTTGCACAAACTTGCCACTACGAGAATAAGTATGTAATGTTTACTATGTTAGTTAACGGATTTTCTCAAGTTACGTTTCAGTTTAAAGGTAATGTTTGAGGTGGGCCCATATTGGCATAATTGATGAAAGTCATAATGTTGTTTGTCATAATTCATAACGTATTTGTTTGTTATAGCTCTTTTCTCTAAATCCATTGACCGTTCTGAATTATTAAAAAACAAACCTTATTTCATTGCATTTTAATTTAATTACATTTCAGCTCGATTGTCCTTTGTCAGTGGGGCTTTTGCCCCACCAGTGGGATATATTGCGAGCTATATAAAAAATCTATAGGTTAAATCTATAGGTTAATCTGAAGGTTAGGTTAGGGTAACATATTTATTTCCTAAGCGTATCTACTTGATGCCTGTTATTTACTTTGTATCTCAGGCAGTGCAATAGTTACCATAAACGGGTGCATTCACATAATTTTGGAAAGACATGAGGCAATATTTGTCATAATTTTTATTAGTCATAATATTTTTCCTCAAAAACCTTATTTTCAGAATTTATTCAATGGTCACCATGTAGAACTTAATGGATTGGATTAGGTTTATATTATAACAATTCTGAACAGTTTATGAATTCAGAGAAAAAAATAGTTATGACAAACATTTTAGGTAATGACTTTCCACAATTATACGAGCCGGTAAAATATGGAACCAAATTCAATACTCCTCTTTCACATAGCATTTTCACTTCCCGTTTGCTTCTAAAAAAAAAAATAAGCGTTTAAAATCTAAATTGGGCTCACGAGTAAGCATTGCGTAAGATTGCACGCATTGTGCATTGTAGCCTAGGTTCGATTCCCAGGTTTGATATATCGCCTTGCGTTCACAATAGAGTTTGTCTTCACACCCTGTAGAGTCGCGGTCACACTGTGCTTGAAACACGTGCTATGCACTGGCACTCGCGATACAGACCCAGAGTCTAGTGCGAAGGCCGTCGAAAAGTCAAATGTATTTTTTTTTATTCAAATGTGTATTTTTGAAATTTTTTGAGGACAGTGTAACTTTATTACTAAAAAAAAATATTATTATTCTTATTGAAAAGCTTGCGTCATCACTATCGCATTTTGCAAAATAAGAAGAAAGAAGTTGCAACAAAAACCTAAACTTAAATGTGTCGAAAGAAAAAGAAAGTTTTTTTTAAACGACATCAACATTGGAATATAAGTTTTTAAAAAGTTTAAATATAATAAAATTAAACAAATTAGCGAATGGGCGTTAACAAGGAATATGCACCGTTCATAATGCAAGATTTATATTTTTATTGTTTCGCAAATCGAGTTGGTAATTAAACGATATTTTTTTAAAATATATTTAAACATACGAAAATAATGGAAGTTTTAAAAAGTCGATTAGAAAGAGAGATTTGACATGTCAAATGATACGACGGCCATAGAAAATTCATACTATTTTTTTTTGGAAAGAGACGGAATGCAAACTTCATTCGTTCGTATCCGTACGAAATAATAATCTCAAGTGTGACCACAGCGTTATAGACGGAACCTTGCAGCGATCTATCGCGCATTTTTTGTTTTAGACGTTTTAATCACTCAATAGGCAACAATCGCAATGTTAATTAATTTATGGCTCACCTTCAATAAGGGATAATCTTTTGTTTGCTTAATTAACTTTATTTTGCACCGGAGACTTTAAGTTTACGCTCTTAAAGAGCGGAACAGTACCACTACCATGAGTTTACAGTGACCGTACTCGATAGCGACGGCGTAAATTATTTGTATGGAGAATTGTGCAGCGCCTCTACAAATAATTTACGCCGTCGCTATCGAGTACGGTCACTGTAAACTCATGGTAGTGGTACAGATGCGTAAAATTAACTTTGCTGGGTAAAATAAAAAAATAAAAAAGTTTATCTAGCAAGGAATACTTGTTACCATTAATTCGGTGCATCTATCACCCACACCAAACTAGGCTGAGCCTCTCTGTAATATCTGTGGTAGCCTGTGAGTGTGATTAACAAGATTATAGGTACTTAACTAAACTGACAGAAATTATTGTAAGGGTGAAGACAGACAGACGAGCGAAATTACGCGACCGAAAATACGCGGCTCACAGCTCAAAAAAAAACCGCTCGTCTGGCTTCACCCTTAGGTACATACCGAGTACTAAATAGATGTGTTTGTTTGTGTAGAAAAATATTATTCAGTTTAGTCCGTCTGTTCCAGGCTTTAACTTTGATTAACCATAAATTTGTAACTCTTTTAGAAGAACAATCACATTGTACCTATACTTGGTTTGGATAGGTATTTTACTAAATGTAAACAAAACAACGTCAAATGGTTTCTTAAATATTTATATTCCCCTATTAAACTATCTAAATATGTACATATCTGCATTGAAATACACTAGTCTAGTTTTTATTACAATGATAGAAAAGTAAAATGTTTAAAATCCTGGAATGTACCAAATCTGACAGCTGAAGTCTGGCCGACCAGATGGCCTAGTGGTTAGAGAACCTGACTACGAAGTTTGAGGTCCCGGGTTCGATTATGAAAAATACGAATGTTTGTTCTCGGGTCTTGGGTGTTTGTGTTTAAGTATGTATCTACTCGAATCTATATAATTTATATTATCCGTTGCTTAGTACCATAACACAAGCTTTGCCAAGCTTACTTTGGGACTAGGTCAATTGGTGTGAATTGTCCCGTGATATTATTATTATTATTTAGTTAAATACCTATCCAAACCATAGATGACTCGCTGTCATACAATTATGTTGAAACTTTACCAATTTTCTGATACAATTTAAGTGACCTGACCGCAGCTATTTCAGCTTGCTAATTCGCTGAGCTGTGAGTGACAAAAAGTTTTTTTTTTATTGCAGATGGCGCGGTGGTGCGCTGTGCTAGCAATGTGCGCGCTGGTTGTATGCGCGAGCGCAGCAGACTCTCAGTCTCGTTTGCGTAAGTTCTAAATTCAAAAATATAGCTTTAAGTAATATGTTGTTGCGATTGCAGGCTGTGTTTCCACTAGAGATTTGCAGGTGGTAGGACCTTGTGCAAGGTCCGCCCAGATTGCTACCACGATCTTTCTCGCTAATCAACTAGAATCAAGTAGATCAAGTCAAGATCAACTAGAAAATTCTGAAAATCTTGATTGTTTTCTGTCTGTGTATAATTAACGACCAATTTAATCTGACTCCACACTGCGTACATTTTGCTTAAGAATAAGGCTCTGCATACACTGGAATAATTAAATCGCTCGGAAAAATCGAGAAATATCTTCAAGACATGATTCCCGTTTACATACCTATAAATGTGCACTGAACCCTCGGTGCGCGAGTCCGACTCGCACTTGCCCGGTTTTTTTTAGCATTAGATAAAGGATAAACAGCCATGACGAGTCTTTTCATTGAAAAACGTTTTAAAAAAAACAGTAAGTAACAATTACTTATGATAGATCAAAATACCACAAACGGGACTTACCACGACTATTATTACACAAGTAAATATTTACCTCGACGTTTCGGCAACCTTACAAGTTGCTGTGGTCACGAGTAGACTGAAGTGTGGAGGTGTCAAGTCTGCCTAGCAGCGCGAGTTAATTCGAACTACCGGCACTTGATCACTAATAGTGCCGGCACTCGTATCACGAACTACCCGCACTCATTGGTTACTTTTATTAGTCACCCTATTCAATACCGACACACAACATATGCGCTGCTAGGCGACTTGACACCCCAGACTTTCAGTCTACTCGTGACCACGGCAACTATAACGTTGCCAAACGTCGAGGTAAATATTTAACTTGTGTAATAATAAGCGTGATGAGTCGCGTTTGTGGTATTTTGACTATGAAGTAGAATCAAAAGTATTAAAAACAAATTACTTATGATACCAAAAGAATGTAAATGATCGTATGTCCTTGCTAATTGTTACATATTTGCTGCTTATTTTTCAAAAGTGTTTTATATATTAAAACAAAGAATGATCGATATTTTTCTAATGATAGAAAAATTAAGTAGGTATACAAACCCATCTACAAATTTTGGCATGACGTGTCAAAACTTTTGATAACATTAACTGTGTAGAATATACAATTTTTGTTTACTATTATGCATATTTACATGATACTGCAAAAAAAACATGTAAACACAAAAAAAAAGAATAATGGACGGAATACTGAATACCTACAATGAAGATTGGTTTTTTAAATCTTTGTATTTTTAAATTCAAATTTTTAACGGTCAAAAACGAAATTGAAAATACATGGATGCACAGGAAAAATACCACTAAAAAGGTCAATGGACGGAATACCTAATGGTCATTTGCTATAATATAATTTTCGGTGAAACTATGGATTCTACAAACTTTTACAATATTGTAATCTACAGATTGAATTAGGTTCGATTGGGTTTATTTAGTAATCCTGTAAAGATCTCAGTTCCGAGAAAATTACATTTTATCAAATTACCATTTAGTATGTATTTCGTTTATTATTCCTCTTTTTACTTTAAAGTAATTTTATACGTACCCGAAAACAATTGCAAAACTATCATCATATATATAATGACATGTAGTAAAATACGCAACTATTTTTACAGAGAGTATACGCAAACGATCTAGGAGTGGTACGTACACATACAAATTACCTAACTTTACCATTGCACTAAAATATGCTAGTAGTACCATTGTACCAATAATATTCTAATCAAAGTAATTTTCAATACTTATCGAAATTATACTGTCCTCACAGAGTTCTATAGAGAAATGAAGCGAAGCTGAGACGTGTATAACTATACCAATCACATTAAAGATTTGACTTAAACATACAGTAACGAGAACTTGTTAAAAAAAAACAGTAAAATAATTTTGGAGCCGGGATTCGATCTCGGGTCCACACTAGTTCGAGGCTCGAGCTGCACCTCTCAAGCTTTCATCTCACGGCAGTTTCCCAATATGTACCGTTACTATTTTTAAAATTTGGAAAATATTTGCTGCCGAGCTCCATCTATGTGAAATGCTTGTCTATACGACAAAGCCACACACTTCTATAGGGCACATACTGCTCACCCATAAAGATAGATGGCGCTGTTTTTGTGTAGATGGTACGCGATAAAAGAGTGAAGCTTTAGTCACAACACAGCATTTCATTGCAAATAAATACAAATAAATAATAAATAAATAATTGCGCCAGCGTATTTGGAGCAGTTCCATAGCACCTTTAGTTGATATCCACGTCTCACGACGCTTCACCACCACACAATCAATACAAATATATTGATACGGTCAAAGTTACAAAGAAATGTATACACAATTTTATAGAATTAACATTAAGGTAGTGTATGAGTATACGTACATTTTTGGCCGTATCGATTATAATTATAGTTGACTGTATAATTAGTGCGTTTGACATCAGCTAATAATGTTTTAATGGTACTATTAGCGTAACATTTAATTCACTTCCACTCACTCCACTTCAAAAGTGCGCCAATCAAGCATCGTCGTGTCATTTGAAGCTTCATACAGTTTAATACACTTATTTAAATTTGCTATATCACAATAAACAAAACTCATCTATTGTTGAGTCAATTATGATTTTTGTTTTTGCACTCTATGCTGACAACAAGACTCAACTTCACAAATTTGGCACATTTGTCTACACCATTAATTTATTGACATTCACCAAGATACGATTGTTTTTTCACAAACTATTCATTATTTTCATCACACACAGCTTTAGCTTTTGTTGTTAACGAAAAAAACATCAAAATTCAGTTACAGAATGGAACTATTCTACTTCAAGCCTCCTTCTCTGATTACTATTGTTTCGAAATTAGTATTCATAGACTCTTTTGCAATATCTTTTCTTCTTTTTCTACAATTGTAAGTTTTTTGTTAACTCCTGAGGTTCAAAGTGATAATACTAGTACAAATTGTTAGCAATAGAATTAATACCTTTTGAGAAAGGAATACTTAAAATGTCATTTTCTCTATCATTCAAATTTACAAAACAATATTCAACAATTTTAAATTTCGATATAAATTTTTGTTGTAAGGTTGAGACCCATCTTAGGAGGGTTTTCTTTTTCTATATTAAAATGACACTTTCCTTTTTTTGTCATCACTGTAGAAAGTGATTGACATGTCGTGTATAAACACTTCTGTGCATATTTTAAAGTATTTGTTTACTTACACGTTACACGTTTATTCATTTGTAACACAAGTATCTACTGATGATTTGAAACTGTAACGCAGTAAAATGTCGTGTAAATATGATTGTAATTATGTAGTTTTATATTGTTACCTGACGTGGTGGTATCCCGTAGAACAACCTTTTCTATCTTCCATAACTAATTTAATATTAACGTTATAATCAACTGCTGGTACTGTTCCTTTTATTCCGATAGTTTTTCAACCATGATTTTCTATTAACTCATTCCTTAGTTGACCATCTGAAATCTTTTATAGCATCTTCCTTAATATTTACAAACTTTTTACTTCAGAATCCATATATTTTCAAACTAATCTCATAGCCACTCATTTTCATTGACTGTTTGAACAAATTTTATCCTTCTGCGTATTCAGCATCATTTCCTTCAATCTGTAGTTATTTCCCTTCAACAGCATGCTCTTCGTTGTTATTTTTAATATTCTGGTTAAAACCATTACTAAAACCCTGGTGTTTTGGTGTCTTCTCATCATTACTGATGACTCCTGATCTTGCAGCTGATCTCAGTCCAGCCCGCCAAGCTGAAGTGGATGAAATGGTCGGCAACCTCCTTCAATGGATTCAGGGCTTTTACCAACAGAAGAATAGAAAAGGTTCGATATAACGTATTAGGAATAGGAATTATAATAAGTATCCATAAGCAAAATATGGTCCATAATTTCTGAAACCATCCCCCAGTATCAAAGGCTTTAATATAAATGTTTTTGCATTTCCAGCTCGCCAGTACCTTGGAGGCAAGCCAGAAAAACCGAGGCCCTTCGAACCTGCTAGCTACCTTCCGCCTACTGGTTATCCACCAGCAGGCAATCGTCCAACGCCATCGTACAACGAAGGTCCATCGCCATCAAACCCACCTTACCAGCCTCCTAGCCCTTCATACCAGCCACCTCAGCCTGACCAGCCAACTTATAAGCCGCCGCAGCAGGACCAATCAGGCTATCAGCCAAGCCAGCCACCGTATCAGCCAAGCAGACCCAATCAACCAACTTATCTGCCTAGCCAGCCAACTCAACCATCTTATCAGCCAAGTCAACCAAGCCAACCTTCCCAGCCTTCATATCAACCCAGCCAGCCTACACAGCCGAGCTATAAGCCGAGTCAACCAAGTTATCAGCCTAGCCAGCCAACACAACCGTCTTACCAGCCAAGTCAACCTAACAAGCCTGATGAAATCACGTTGCCGCCTTACGAACAGCCACAACAGACCGAACAACCTCGCCCAGATACAGGAAGCGACGGCAGCTCGTCTTCTCAAACCGCCACAACGCCCGATGATGACGACCGTCATCCTCCTCACATTCACGCTATTACTGTTGACTGTGGCAAAGAGATGATGACCATCAACATCGAGTTCAATAAGGTTTACAACGGTATTATTTACTCTCAAGATCATTTCAACGAACCAGAATGCGTTTATGTCCGTGAAAACTCCAACCAGGTTAAATACTCATTTACCGTCAGCCTGAATACTTGTGGGACTAGATTCTTCAGCGATTTCGAAAACGAAGGCCAAGCGTACTTAGAGAATGTGCTAGTATTGCAAAATGAACCGGGTATTCAAGAGGTATGGGATCACATTCGTCGCGTCAGATGCCTGTGGGAAGGGAACCTGACTAAACAGTTGGTGTCTTCATTGAGTGTTGGTATGCTGAACCAGATTACAAGCAACTTTAGCGGTGACACAGCAATGGCGCGTCTAGATATCCAAACAGGACGTGGACCATTTGCTCAGGAAGCTAACGGCTTAGTTAAGATTGGAGAAATCATGACTTTAGTCGTCTCTGTGACCGGAGACGCTGGATTTGATATATTCGTAAGAGAATGTATTGCTAGAGACTCAGAGAGCCGTCATATTGTGCCGTTGACTGACAGCAATGGATGCGTTCTCAAGCCAAAGATTTTTGGAGCCTTCCAAAAGACCAGGGAGACAGGAAACACGGGAGCTTCAATCATAGCGTACGCTTTCTTCAATGCATTCAAGTTCCCTGATGAGATGGATCTCATCATCCAATGTGACGTAGAGCTATGCAAGACAGATTGCGATGCTTGCCCTAACCCTGGTAGCATAGAACCTAGAAGAAGAAGACGAGATGTTATTCACTTTGGGAACAGAACCTTTGAGCCTTCGACCACGATTGCGAAGGGCTTAAGAGTAGTATTTGCAGAAGATTTGCCAAAAGATGTAGATAACTTCTGCGTTTCACCTGCGGCTGCCATGTGGGGTAGTGTGTTAGTACTCTTTGGGTCTTTGATGACCAGTATTGTTGTCTCGTTTGTTTGGCAAAAATCGAAAGGTTCTTCAAAGTTTTTATAAAAGCGTCATAAAAGACTAATTTAGCTGAAAGCAACGACTTTGCAGTAAATATCATACTGATCGAAAGAAATGTCACGATAGAAAGATAATTCATTTGGTTCTTAAAACATTATGTAAATATACTTGAATAGAAAGCCAAACATCGAATCGATAAAAACGAATTTTGGAGTATTATTGTGATTTAATTAATTAAGAATATTATGATTTATCTTTTAAGATTCTTAACAGTATTCAGGGAGTTTTCTGTATTTAATTTTTACATACCATTTGTATATTACCAATAATAGTAGGTTTATTGAGGCTTGCAACAAAAAGTAGCTTCTTAATTATATCACTGCCAATATAGGATAATTAGGGACTATACCATTGTACATCAATGTCGTTGTCTTCAAGTGTACCTTTTATATTTTTGTGCTATTTATGTGTATAATATTTGTCATAAACGGTTGGAATTCAAGTTGCACTACCCTAGATTATTTCTGATGCCGTCTCGGTTTAATTGAATGAAACTAACAAAGACAATAACAGAAATTTAATAGATAGCGGAATGTCAAACCACGATAAATGAAAGTCGTCACATAAATGCGTTCTTATGGTCTACGTGTTTAATAGGAACATAATATCGTAAGAACGCTTGTGATTGTCCACATTTTCACTGTTTTTATTAAATTTATTTGATTGAGCGAAAATTTGGAATATTTATGTAAATTTGACAGACATACTTCTTGTCTTTGAGGATCATAGGAAAAGGTAATCGATATCATCGATCTATAGTTGTATGTATTGAGCAACGTCAGCCGATACAGACAAAATATCTTTATTCAATTCAAGCTAAAATAAACACTTAGCAGGAGGAATATCGAAAAATCTTTCGCGATTCAGAAAAACCAAGTTTAAAAAGAAACTGTAAAAAACTTCACAATTTACTATCTTTTTCAAAACAGATCTACAATGTTATTTGATGACTTACAAATATCCGAAGTATATAACGCAGGTAGATTTTTAACACAATAGATATGCTATTCGAAGCTAGGGATCGCCAATGGGATTCCTACGCATTCGTTTCAACTACACCAGGGTTTTGTGTTCTAAATGGATCGATCGTGAAATTGATCGATGGTAGAATGTATCGATATCGATATCGACCTAGTTTTGGTCACACTAATCGATATTTTATAGTAAGTAAGTGCTACCAAGTTTATCAAAAATGTTCTTAGTCTTTTTATATCATTGCGCTAAGTTCTGAATGGTATTGTATTGTAAATATTAGTTAGATGTTCGTAAATAAATAAATAAATAATCCAATACAGTGATTGTTTTATTTAATTAGAAATAAAGGATGAATAAAAGAAAGAAAATTCATTTAATTAACGTCATAAAAACATCACAAATACAAATAACATAATTTATGGTGTAATTTTTTATTGCAAAGACAAGACATGCATGAAGCCAAATAGGTCCCCCCCACTCAGCACAATGCCACGGCAAGCCGTGGCGCTGATTTTCAGTGAGGACCATATCTAAAAACTAACTACCTATCTAAAGAGTGATAGGATAGCACTCACGCCAACAACTCATGAAAAAAAAACCGGCCAAGGGCGTAATCTACTCCCCTTTTAACCTCGATAGGTTCGTTAGCTGCCTTATGCCCCTCAGATTAAAAATGCTTCGTCGATTTTGTCACAGTCATGTCCCCGTTTTATAAAAATACTACCACCCACGAGTTACTACTTTCATCATTTTGGTTGTAATACGAGTATTAAAGGATACTCAATTTATTATATTAACAAAGTTACATTAAGTATGCGAAAGTAACTTTATGCGTAAGTAATTTTCTGCCTAAACAATGTGCGGATTTCACAAATTATGCGTAAAGGCCATTCGCCTTACATTGGTTATGCGTAAAAGAATTCTGCGTAATATAATTATGCGAAAACAGTTTCGGCATAAATATCATTATGCGTAAAAAGATTATGCAAAATAGAATTATGACATAAAAAATGTGCGTAAACAAGGGGAACCACTAAAATGCAGATTTTTTTTATACGACTGGAAGGCAAACGAGCAAGTGGGTCTCCTGATGGTAAGAGATCACCACCGCCCATAAACATCTGCAACAGCAGGGGTATTGCAGACGCGTTGCCAACCTAGAGGCCTAACATGGGATACCTCACGTGCCAGTAATTTCACCGGCTGTCTTACTCTCCACGCCGAAATACAACAATGCAAGCACTACATAATAAATTAATAATAAATAAATAAATATAGGAAGGTTTAAAACTAATATTTTGATAAGATTCTTCTTAGTTTTTATAGCGGGAAGATAAGACAGTATTCTGCCAATCTGTCGCTCGTCTCGTACTGCGTCTTTATTGTTTAGTTTATTTTATAAAGTCTCGGCGTTATCAGATTTGTCCTATAGCAAGCAGCCAGCTCAAGAAGCGACGTGGCGGACTCGGGTACAGGTACTATTATCCGGATATTAATAATGAATCAACGAAGGCCTACTGAAGCAGCTATGACTCTCTCTCTCTCTCTCTCTCTCTCTCTCTCTCTCTCTCTCTCTCTCTCTCTCTCTCTCTCTCTCTCTCTCTCTCTCTCTCTCTCTCTCTCTCTCTCTCTCTCTCTGAACCTCTGAAGCGATAAGGCCGCCTATTGTTTACCTTAGAAAATCTCTGTGTTACCTGTGTTATCTGTACTGCTTGCTATGTGGTGATGTGCAATAAAAAGTTATTGTATTGTATACTGGCTGTTGCTGTTGATGCTAAGAGCTTGAAAACGTTTTTCCAATGCATTTGTGAACTGTTTCGGAGAAATAACGTCTCTGTCTCACACCTCGCTGCAGCTGGATTGGCTATGCGCATGAAAACTAAAGGGTATTAAAATGAACATACATTTGCGCTGTTGCTGTTTAATTTTGTCGCAATTGTAGTGAAAAGCCGAACGCTTAAACATGTTCATAAAACCCATTTTACCCTCGACTTAACAATCTACCCTCGCCAGTGACTCGGGTGCGCAAAAACGTCTCGGCTAAACGCGTTTTATGCACTTGTTGTACAATTTACTACATATATATTTTAACTTTCTATGTGTATCAAATGAGATGTACCAAATGTATCGTAGCGAGTTCCTAGGTACATTTACCTTATGAATCTTAATAATGTTAGTAATCTAATGCAATGTCAAATAGGGACGTCATTAACTGTAATATAATGAAAACAATGTAAAGGTACATCCGCATAAATATAGAGAGAAAACATTCGTGTTCTCAGTCAAAAGTGGAAAATTATTGTGTTAATAATCAAGTGTTTATTAAGTATTTACAAAATGAGCAAATCATTGACAGTGCAAATTTTGACATGTCTCGTAGGTCAGTCGATATTTGTGTCTCTTCATCAAGTGATCATCATCATCATATCAGCTGCAGGACGTCCACTGTTGAACATAGGGCTTCCCCATTGACCTCCAGTTGCTTCGGTTGCATCCACCGTGAGCCTGCGGCCGGTCCATCGTTGGTGGACACTATCATGTCGAAACCAATCTTAATTTGATTGCTTAATAACGACATCTCTTGTCCGGGTGAGCGGTTAGTGCCAATGGAGTGCTGAAAGTTTCTCGATGAGGGCTACAGCATAGATGTCGCTAGTGTCGATGCCTTAGTGACTAAATAAGAAACAAACAAGCTGAGATATGTGGTGCATAGGAGAAATTCGTGTCTGTACTCCTGTCCAGTGGTGGTGTAGCGGTATAGCACGCGGCACGGAATGCCGAGGACCTGGGTTCGATTCCCTGGTCTCTTTTTCTGGTTTTTCTGTGCATCAATGTTTCAGTTTGTATTTTTGTTACTATCATCCCAGTCTAAATATTTATGTTCCACCGCTGAGCACAGACCTCCTCTCAGAATGAGAAGGCTTGAGCTGTAGTTCCCACGCCGACTCAGTGCGGATTGGGAACTTTACACACACGATTAACATTGCTTCGCAGGTTTGTTTTGGTTTCCAAAATTACGTTTTCCTTCACCGTAAAGCTCGTGGTAAAGAAATGAAATTTCGCATACATGAATCACAAAATAACTAATAGTATGCATGAATATTGAAAAAACTTGAAGTGCGAGTGGATTTGAACCTACGATCCTCTGCTTGAGAGGCCATAGGTCAAACCACTAGGCAACCACGGCTTCAAGTGATATTGTGCAATACTAATGTGTTTGACATTTTTATTTCGAAAATACATTTTAACAGAAATTGTTTGTCACCCTAAATATGTTTTTGTCTATGAGATTACAACCTGTTGTCAAAGTCGTGAATATTGACGTAAAATATATACGACTTACGGGGAATTCCCCGTAAATAACTACTTCACTCCAATAATAAATTTAGGATGACCGACCATGCGTGTGTTTTTCTGTATCGTTTACTATTTCTGGTGTACAATAAAAAGTCATTGTATTGTATTCTATTTTATTCCGTAGTTATCAGTTTATTTTGTACTAAGATAATCAATTGCAATTAATAAAACAATGAATTAATTGTTTCAGATCTCGCCTATTGAATTCAATTTTATCTGGTTACTCGTATTAATATATTTCAACTCTTGATCACCGATTAAAAATCATTGTGTATAATCTTTTACCTTTTGGACAACATAGTCGGCAACACAAGACAGCTGAAAATCGTGCCATAGTCACCACGTTGGCATTTTGTGGCTCTCACGCATGGCACAATTTTCAGATGTCGTGTGTTGCCGACTGTGGCGTTCAGAAGGTCAAAGATATTTTGACTTTAACTTTGAATCGAATTGCCTAATATAAACTTAACGCATTATTTTATTACGTTCCAGTGGCTTATCAAGGAACAATGACAGGATTCGTAATGGGCTGGCCATCCAATACTGCAGGGGTCTTCTCTTCCAACTCCACAGTACTGTCAAAACCAATGACCACCTTTGAAATATCGCTGTTTGGAAGCCTAGTGAACGCTGGTGCCCTGGTGGTATCACCGCTTTGTGGGACTATTTATAATAACTTGGGAAGGAAATACGCTACCATTTTCTTCGGATTGGGATTTGTTGTAAGTTTTTGTTGCACACATTACTCATCTTCATCATCATATCAGCCGTAGCGTAGGACGTCTACTTTTGGACAGAGGCCTCCACCACAAACCTGCATTTGCTTCGGTTGGAAGCTGCCTGCACCGTTAACCCCCGGCTTTAACCAGGTCTCGTTGACCCGCGGTCTCAATTCGAGAACTTTTCGGCCTCAATGGCCATCTGTTCTCCGTGTTATATGACCTGCCCATTGCCACTTCATCGAGTTAATTCGCTACACATTACTATTATTTTCTCTGTTAAGGTCACAGCTCATTACAGCCAACCGGCACCCGACCGCCTCGCCTCAGCCTCTACTAGGAAATTCGTGGACCACGCGAGGTCCACTCGTTATCAACGCGGCGTCGCCCGTGTCGACAACAAGTGGACGCCGAAAGTCGAGGCGGTGCTGGTCGGGTGCTGGGTGGCTCTTATGAGCTGTGACCTTATTCGACGACCTCGACGCTAAACGCGACAAACCTGGACAGAAGTAGTAAATAATCATTTCCTGTCCTGAAAATTTGGAACACTGGATTACTTTCAAATGCTGCCGACGTGTCTATGAACCATGTTTACCAACCATACCACGACTTCGAAGTATATCACAGGCCGTAGGTTAATGGTGATTACTATAACTGAATCCGTAACCTCCAGATCGCTTGGGCAATGATTTCTGTGACCACCAACGTGATGATGGTTCTCGTGGCGATGGCACTGTCAGGAGTTGGTGCTGCGGGTCAAGCTGCATCTCCCATCTACATCACGGAAATAGCTGAAGACAAGATCAGAGGCACAATGTCTGCCTGCCCTGGTAAGTTTGCTCCGCAGAACTCATAATTTATTTCAATAAATTTCACAGCCTGAGGGCCAGTACAGGGGAACTGCGGTCCAATGAGCTCCAGGGAGTTTGGAACGTGCAGCAGAGCTTCATAGCCAGTGAGAGTTCGGCACTGTCTCCCTCTAACAGTCGTCCATAATGGATTGTTCCCGAGTGCACTCCCCTATCTCTTATAAAGCACCTCTTATATAATCAAAACAAGTAAACAAAAGCAGGACCTAGTATCCTTGGCCCTGAAAGCTACTTAACCAAAAAAAAAATCAAAACTGCCCCTAAATTTATATGACCTCCAGAATTTACAATCAAGACTTGTTGCCTAAGTACAGGTCCAATCGAACAACGCTATCTTGTAGCCCTTTTGGGCTCTGAAAACAATATTTGAGGGCATTTTCATATCTTAGGGCAGGGTAAACTTTCATTTCGCCAAAGATTTTTTTACAAATAATTCGTTTTGCAAATGTTTCATTTGGCCAAATACATTTTATTCTGAAACTGTACACTATTGAGGATATATTTCAAGACCATTGTGTAGAAGACCATTGTGTATCTCTTAAAAATGCTGCGCCCTTCCGGGTTTCATAATGTTAGTGCTATATTGTACTTTTCACATGTGAATTACATTTAATAAATAAATAGAACCCCATAGGTTAGGTATATGAGTACAAGTTTTAAGAAAATCCTGAAATATTAACATGTTCAAATTTGTAAAAAAAAATTGGTTAGACATTAGTGTATCTTGAGGGCCTACGGTAGCAGCGGGGCTACTACGAAATTAAAAAATCGAATTTCGTGTCGTTCCGTCCCTCTGACACTTGTACTATTTAGGTAATATGAGAGTGAGAGGGCAGTACGATACGAACTTCGATTTTCAAATTTCGAAGTAGGCCCTCTGGCACGGGTGCACTGCGCGGGCGGACGCCTGCGGGTGCGGGTGCAGGTACAATCCGTCGCACGCGCCGCGCGCAGTTAGCGCTGCTCATACTATTTTTCAATAGGCGTCCACCCGCTCCGTGCAAACTGCGTCAGCTAGAGTAGGCCCTGCGGACAGACACATACAATCGGCCCATGGAAAAGTTGACCACTTTAGTACTTTGTCAAATTAAACCAGATCAAGGCAGAGTGGTACGAGTGATGAAATAGTTTGTCAATGTCAATGTGACATGGTTTTAAGTTGCTTATCATTTTCATGGGCCGACTGTGCATATCCATAAAAATATTCATTTCAGGAACCGGCTATTTCCTTGGAATCCTTCTGTCCTACGTTTTTGGGGGCTATTTCTCCTACCACACAGTGGTACATATCTTCATGTCAATGTCAATCTTGAGCATCGTTCTCTTGATGTTGATGAAAGAATCTCCGACCTACTTAATGCTAGTTGGGAAAGAAGAGGTTTGTTATAACTTTCTTATTCTTTTAGCTAGTGCCAGACAAATAATTATTACCCATTATTAGTTACTTTATACATTTTACTGTCTCCACATAGTAAATACAAAATACAGGAACGCAGAGAAAGCATACATTATTATGTTTCAGGAAGCAGCAAAAGCTCTGGCATTCTACCGATGGACTGATGTTTCATCCAAAGAAGTCCAAACAGGAATTACTAATATTAAACGTCAATTAGATCCTCATGTCGAAAACATACTCTTAGAAGATAAAGGTAAAGTAAAAACCTTTAATAAATATTACAAAGTACGAAGATTTTTTGATAAAATAATGTAATAATGCCAATAAATTTTCAGAATCTCAAGCAACACTTATGCCAGATAACACTGAAGATAATCGAAACAACCCGACGGAAAAGAATACTCAAGAAAGCTTTATATCACAACTGAAATACCTAAGTAAGTTTGAAATATTCTCTTTCTTTTTTCTTCAACTACCTACTATGCGCCCAATGCTGAGTGTAGGTGTCTTCCAATGCACGCCCTTACATTCGGTCTTGTGCCCTATGCATTCAGTTCTTCTCATCCTCTCTAACAAGATTGTCTGTCCAACATAGCGGTTGCCTGCCGACATATATTTAAACACAAATTGTCTTGTAATTTATTCAAATAATTAAGGGATTTTCTTCTAAGTTGCTACAACCTTGACAGCGTCTTAACTGTTCCGCCTTAGATATTTATGTTTCATTTCTCCATTTTCTTTCCTCAGAAAAATCTCGTTCTTCGAGACGAGCTCTAATGGTGACATCATCCTTGGTCTGCATGTCAGTCCTCATGGGTTCTCTCGCAGTCATGGTGTACGCTGAGCCTCTATTCAAGCAAGCAGTTCCTACCATGCATCCCAACACATGCGCGATACTTCTTGCTATCGTTTTCCTTATATCCAGTCTGCTCTGCGTATCGCTCGTAGACAAATGTGGAAGAAAGGTATTTATTGAATCAGGCGTTACAATTACTTTGCTCACTACGATAGCTACGTCATGCAACAGTGTGTTGCAGCTCCTCCACTTGATTTTTTCTAGAATATTGAATTGAAAATGATACAAAAAGATACCTAATATATACATATACGCAAATGCTTAATCACTATTGTAAATTCGGAACGCATTAGTTATCGAGTGACAGACGACAAATCACCCGTTATGTTGAAAAAGTTCCGATTTATATCTTTCCTTAACATATCAATATTACAGATGCTGTTAATAACGTCTTCGCTGGCATCAGGCGTGTGTACACTGTTACTGGGTACACAGCTCCAGATGGGCTGGGCACCACACTGGTTCTCTGCTGTCCTTATCTACGTCTACAACTTTGGGTACACATTAGGGGCTGCCGTAGTACCTTTTATTATTCTGTCTGAGGTGTTCCTGCCTGAGGTAATCATTGCATGCTTTTATTTGCTTTAAATATCAATTATAAAGAAAGAAAGAAAATACATTTATAGATTGCTTTTTGGAATCTTTTTGTATTTTTTTTATTTCAAAATTTTTACACGGTCATCCCGAAAAAGAAAAACCAATCGAAGGATTAAAAACAATTTTAATTTGATTGCTTAGTAACGATATCTCTTGTCGGGTGAGCGTTAGTTCTGCAGTGCGAAAACTCGATGAGGGCTACGGTATAGATGCTATCACTGCTAAGTGACTTAAGATATCTAAACGCTGAGATATGAGCCAGGGACCTTCGTGTCGGTACGTTGACCATCAGTGGTGTAGCAGCGTCCAACTCTGATTTCAGCCAGCAATTCGATGACACTTGGACAGCTGTACAGATAACTATTTATACGCAATTATAATATCTACAAAAGACTTCATGAATATATTATCAGTCAGATATAGTCATTTCAAACAAAGTATTATAATAATAATACTGTAATATTGTTATGGAAATAAATTGAATTGAATATTTTTAGCAAATAACTCAATACTTTTTGTTCTTAACATTAAAAAAAAATCTCACTAAATACTGTATGAATGGCCTTAATCAACTAAATCCGGTAAGATAAGTACAGCTCACGTCTCCCGTATTACCAAGTAATCGTTTTCTCTTTCCAGGTCCGTGGTCTCTGTAACAGCGTGGTCCTCGTCATCCAATGGAGCATGGGCTTCATTGGGCTCATGCTGTTCAATGAATTCCTGGTCATCGTGGGTCCGGGTCCCATCTTCTACTTCTTCTCTGCAGTCGGCTTCTTTTGCGCCTTTTTCACGTATCAATGGGTGCCTGAGATCAAAGGGCTGTCGCTTGATCAAATACAATTGGCGTTTTTGAAAGGCATTAAATAGAAATATTATGGTTTAGCTTGATTTTTATTGCTATAACTAGCTGTTGTCCGCGACTTCGTCCGCGTAGAATTCGTTTATCTATCACTATCTCGCGGGAACTATGCAATTTTCCGGGATAAAACTATTTTATGTCCTTCCCTGGGACTCAAAATATATGTATAGTTACCGAATTTCATCTATTAATCGTTTCACCCGTTCAACGTAAAAAGGTAACACATAGACAAACTTTCGAATTTATAATATTAGTGGGATATGGACATGACAGAGTACCATCAGCCAAATAAGTGGTCTATCAATTTTTAAACAAGTTCTATCAACGAATTTCAAATCGAGTTGACAGACACGTCTATTGGCATTATTGTTATATGACAATGCAAACGATTACCAACTTTAGGGTGGTAGATTACATATTTGGCTGATGGTACCTAGTATTTGTCCGAAAATACGTTCACGTAAGTGGCTTATGTTATGAGCTTCAACCACCTCTTTTTTGACATTTATTAGACATTAGTATTAGGAAACTTAACAAACTTACGCAAAACACACACACACACACACACACACACACACACACACACACAAACATCACACCTGTATTCCCAAGTGGGGTAGGCAGAGCACACGAAACGTTGCCGCTTCGGGGCCACTTTTAACAATTTTAGGTTTAAAGTTTGACAAAAACGGTACAATAGTGAAATGTAGAGATGTAATTCTAACCCGACACCACACGGGTTACTTATATCTCAGTTAAATAATAAATCATAGGTAAAGATAATACTTATAACAAACACCAAGTAAACATTGGGGGAGAAAAGTCCTCGAGAAAAGACCACGAAACAGAAGACGAAGCGTCGCCACGTTGGCAGGTCTCCCACGAGCTGGACTAATGACATCATGAGAATTATGCAGTGGTGCGTTTAGTTAACCAAAGGCCCTGGGGCAAAAAATAAACTAGGGCCCCATTATAGTTTGTAAGTCAGAGTCCGAGGGGCCCCCTAAGCTTTGGGGCCCCGGGGCACTGCCCCGTCTAGCCCTCCGGTAGCTACGCCACTGAAATTGCGCAACCGGTGGATGCGAGTAGCGTGTTCAATGTGACGTTCTAAGGGAGAGGCCTTTTTTGTTCAGCAGTTTACGTCTTCTGGCTGATGATTATCATGAAAGATAATATCAGTTAGTAAATATTCCATGCAAAGTGTACAATTGGAATGCACCAAAAAAAAAAAACCTATAGTTTTTATTGTATTTTTGGAAAGAATAGGATGTTTTAAGATGCTATTTTCATCGATTTTGAAGTTGGGTGGGTATTGATTTTTTTATATTTTTTTTACGAAATACGCTAGATGACGTCACAGTGAGACAACCACATTCCATTGCCTAGAAAAATTCAGGGGATAAATAACATAATCTGTGGCATTACAATTTGACAATAATACAAGCACGGCTTAGACTCCTAAATGAACCATGACAAATAGTTTTATTTATTTCTCTTCTTTTAGCTTCGATTATTCCTGTTTGTGTAATGGTGTGATAGTTAATAGATATTTTTTATTAAAATCTGATATTCCAATTCTTTTGTATTTACTTGTAATGTAGTAATTTAATTTCTAAAAGTAGATTGGAAATACTCGTATACATTACGGACTTTACGATAAAATACAAGTTACTGTTAAAAGCCGGGTGCGCATCATGTGATTAAAGTTCTCTTTGTCACTATTTGCTGCAACATTTCAAACTGTCAATTTGCTTATTAAGAGTGTAGACCTGCTTTATAACTTGCATTCGTGACGGAACACTGCAGGGGCCAAATGAGGGTCATTACTAAAATTTTGTTTATTTAATTCAGTTTATCACATTTTTGGAATCTGATTTCTGGAAACGCTTCACGAAGCCTATTTCTCCAAATGGTTTTCGATTTATTATACGTTGTCAAAAATTGGGGCATCCCAATTAGCATTCCAAAAGCAGTGCAATTAAAAATTCATGAAAGTGAAATGTGACAAAGTAATAATGACACAGTATTTATAGTTAATCGTAGCACCTATTTATTTTGCATTACATTATTTAAACCTACCTTACTTCCACTTTATAATATATTACGTGGTAGCTCAGATACTGCGATGTACAGATAGTGTTGTAAGTGCAAATGTCAGTCCTTGGCCTTCCTCCCCCTCGTCTTCTCCCCTCTCTCCTTGGTTTTAGTCACTTTTTAGTCCTGTGGTGACTTTTAAATGAAAATCCTATTATCCTACGAATATTATAAATGCGAAAGTTTGTATATGTGTGTTACGTTGTTTAGTCTTCACGCTCAAACGGCTGGATTTCGTGGCGCGTAGGTATAACTCGCGTTCCGGCCGTTTGTATGAAGACGTTATACTGTGCCCTTAGTGTAAGTTTTCGGTAACAAAATACGTCTCGATCGCGTTCGCGTTAAAATCTCAATTTGTATGGAAACACGAACATCGCAAACGTTCCGTTAGAGGCGCTGTTCGTGTTTCCATATAAATTGAGATTTTAACGCGAACGCGAACGAGACGTATTTTGTAACCGAAAACTTACACTAGGGGTACTGCTCCTTTTTTCTGTACTGTGCTAACGGGAGAATGCATGCTGCTCTCTCGGATTTCCAGCAAATGGTTGAGGTAAATAAGAAACACATCCAACCCTCTCCTCCCGTAGCAAGATCCAGGAGTTGAGGATGTGTAGCCGAGTTTTTTAGCTGGCGAGAGTCCGGCACTGTCTGGGTTCTCTTCTCCCTTTCCAGTCGTCCATAACGGACTTTTCCCGACGTCAAATAATTATTATTTATACCTACTTAAGTCTAATAATTTGTCATGTTAGTTTCAACGACTGTTTGTAGTTTATAAGCTATAAATATTTAAATTAAATGATTCTTTCGACCTCTGACAGAAGGACCATGGCTTTGGTTTTACTAATGTTAATGTATAACAGTTTAATTTTACATTCTACAATATTGTTTATAATACAAATATTTGGACCTATGATAACGGTTCCTTGGATTTTTTATTACTTTGAATTGTCATTTTTATTAGTAGCCGGTTAGGATTCGAACCCACACCTTTCGACTATGCACGTCTAGTATGGTGACAACTGCAACAAATCCGAATTCGTCTGACGTCCGGCTTACTCGAAATATTTTCCTGTGCCCTTAGTGTAACTTTTCGGTAACAAAATACGTCACGATCGCGTTCGCGTTAAAATCTCAATTTGTATGGAAACATATTAAATATAATGACCCGGATAACTCACGTCTTGTATGGAAACACGAATATATTGAGATTTTAACGCGAACGTGATCGAGACGTATTCTGTAACCGAAAACTTACCTACACTAAGGGTACTGTTAGAAAATCTTAAACTTTGTTGACACCAGACAGACAGTGTTTTAACCTAGTTCATACCTAATAATAAAATGATTAGGATATATTATATATGATTTTCAAAATTGGAGATTGTAACCAAGGTAGCCTGAATGTTACACCGTTTACGAGCAAGTATGATGAAAAATAATTATGACGACTAATCCATACTATAAACTTTATTTAGTCAGTTAACAGAAGTAAACATAGCTTATATTATCTCCGTATCATTTAGTTGTTAGTAAAGTGTTCACCGTACCGGTTGTGATGGCATAGTTATTTTTCAAAAATCGTAGTAAAGGAAGAATAACAATTAAAAATGGAGAATGCACGAGATAAAGTAAAATTCTCGGCGTTTTGTGTACAACTGATGTCTACAGTTGCTAGTGAGTACCTTTTAAATTTTCTATGTAAATAAAATAAATATTATATTATTATGTTGAGGCACCAATCCGATCTAGCCTCAAAGAATGTAAAGCTTGTAATATGAGTTAGCGGATATCTTATCCTATCTTAGACATAAAAAAATAAAAATAAAAAAAACTAACATTATTATAGGAATCTAACAAACATGTTGTATATGGGACTAAAACAGTGATTCCACCAGAGATGTTTGAGGAATATGTTTTTTATTAACTATAAATAAATAAATAAAATAATAAATATCACGGGACAATTCACACCAATTGACCTAGTCCCAAAGTAAGCTTAGCAAAGCTTATGTTATGGGTACTAAGCAACGGATAAATATAATTATATAGATAGATACATACTTAAATACATATTAAACACCCAAGACCCGAGAACAAACATTCGTATTTTTCATACAAGTATCTGCCCCGACACGGGAATCGAACCCGGGACCTCAAGCTTCGTAGTCAGGTTCTCTAACCACTAGGTCATTCTGGTCGTCATAACAACACAATAACAATAGAAACGCTTCATTTACCTCGCCTCACTCCGCTCAGCTGTTTCCACCAGAGATGTGCTGAGCGAGGATGTGTAAATAAAGCTTTTCTATTGGTTAATGAAAAACACATCCCTCGCAATACATCCTCGCACAATTCGCACATTATTAGTGGACACGCTGCTTAAAACCTCAAAATAAACGATAACTTCTTATTTTAATAATAAACGGATCCTTTCGACTGCCATAATTTTATAATAGGTACATAATGTAATGTTTGTCATAATTATTGTTATAGACGACCAGATGGCCTAGTGGTTAGAGAACCTGACTGCGAAGCTTGAGGTCCCGGGTTCGATTCCCGACAGGCAGATATTTGTATGAAAAATACGAATGTTTGTTCTCGGGTCTTGGGTGTTTACTATGTATTTAAGTATGTATCTATCTATATAATTATATTTATCCGTTGCTTAGTACCCATAACACAAGCTTTGCTAAGCTTACTTTGGGACTAGGTCAATTGGTGTGAATTGTCCCGTGATATTTATTTATTTATTTATTTATTTAGTTAGTCATCACATCACATTTTTCATACATTTTTAAATGGTCATTCTGTAGAACACTATAGGTTAGGTTAGGTTTGTTTTATAACAATTCTGAAAAATAAATGGTTTCAGAGAAAAAAGAGTTATGTCATACATTACATTATGACTTACAATTTTCGACCAGTAAGGCATACTAGAGACGGGGTGGGTGTGTGTGTTGTGTGAGTGTGTGTATTAAGTTCCAAAATCTCATCACAAGCCGCCTTTTGATCACTGTCTGCACTGGTGACACCACAACACCAGTGGGCTATGGTGTCGTCAGTCCCTTCGCCTGCCATGGTTGTTATAATTACAAGTTGTTAATTATAATTATTGAACTAAAAACTTCAGACATGGGGGGTGTCTTTTTATTATAAGCTTTTATTTAACTTGCAATAAATGTAGTTATGTATGCATCTATGTATGTATGTACAGTCAAAGAAACTGAATCGCGTACATGGTGGACCTTTGAACTACCGATGTCATATTGACATTCCATACATCTGCCAAAGAAATCATAGCGAAGTTGATTATGAAAACGTCCGTCCCACCCTGATATGCTGATATGTGATAAATTTGACACACACTTACAGAGGTCGACTTGAAATTTGGCACGGAAATGTAGTTGGGATGTTAATGCAAGTAGTCAGCAAAAAAAAACTGGTGTTAAAAAATAAATTTTCAACAAAAACTTAAGTTAATATTAAATAAAAAGTTATTTTAATGTATTATGTAATTAAAAGTTAGTTTAATGTAAGTATATGCCTAAAAATAACAGTAAATTATTTCCAAAAAACGTGTGTTTGTTAAGTAAGTCTGCTTTTGACTTGTTTTTATTTTTTCCGAATTTAAGTGACTATTTTATAGTAACTAACTGCAGATTCATTTACAAAGCGCCTGTCGAAGAAATTATAGCACGTTCTCTTATCTAAATTATAGAGCACAAACTAATCTGGCACTCGAATAAATCTAGTATGTATAATCGCAAATATTAATAACATTAACGCTTCTATAACGTCGTTGAAGCTGATGATAAATGGTAATCTACATAAATAAATGGTTGCCATCCATCATTTAATACAACGCGGTAATAATACATGATATATTATTATATAATCTCTATATTAGTATATCTCATCATTATCATTATATTAGCCTAAAGGGGTACCCTTCACCTTGATGACAGGATAGCCAAGTGGTTAGAGAACCTGGCTATGAAGCTTGAGGTCTCGGGTTCGATCCCCGGTCGGGGCAGATATTTGCATGAGTAATAAGAATGTTTGTTCTCGGGTTTAGGATGTTTGACATATAAGTTGGATGGTAAATAACTTTTGAACATGAAACTACCGTGAGACTCACTCATATTAAATATATTGACCCGGATAGCTCACGTCTTAAATCGAGTTTAGCTCGACATGTTTCGGGCTAATCCGTAGCCCTTCGTCTTCGGAGCAACGCGCGTGTTGCAGCAGCCGCTGAGTCGCGTTGCTCCGAAGACGAAGGGCTACGGATTAGCCCGAAACATGTCGAGCTAAACTCGATTAAGACGTGAGTTATCCGGGCAAATAAATTATTAAAAATAATGAATTTAAGCATGCTTTTAATTTATCTTCAAGTACTCGTAATAAAGGCTTTAAAGCTTTATCGTCATCATCATCCCATCCTATATACGTCCCACTGCAGGGCACAGGCCTCCCTCAAATGAGAGGGCTTGGGCAGTAGTTCCCACGCGGGCCCAGTGCGGATTGGGAACTTCACACACGACATTGAATTGCTTCGCAGGTTGTGCAGGTTTCCTCACGATGTTTTCCTTCACCGTAAAGCACGTGGTAAATTTCAAATGTAATTCCGCACATGAATTTCGTAAAACTCAGAGGTGCGAGCCGGGGTTTGAATCCACGATCCTCTGCTTGAGAGGCCATAGGTCAAACCACTCGGCCACCACGGCTTCTTTAGAAGCTTACTTGTTATAATTTACTTTGCGGAATATCAATGCGTTACTTTGCGGAGGTTATCAAACTAAAAGCGCGCTCACCCGCGACCAAAGCACGCGCGGGTGAGCAAAGAAACTATTTTAGTTCATTACTTACTTGTTATGTTTTTAGCTTCATAGTGATAAAAGGGTAGCTATGACAGATGGACAGATGACCTTATTATGTGATATAATTATGCGCCATGTCGGATTAAGAACAGGCAAGCTTGTACGATTAAAGTTAATGTTTCATTATATTTATAATTAACTTTATTACACTTGCAACAAATGCATCGTTATTTTCAGTTTGAACTTTAGGTCAGCGTAGTTCATTATTGATAGAGACATTAATAACCGAGAACTGAGAACAGCTGATAAATCACCAACGTTGTCATTTCAACTTCATTTCAAAGTCATCATCATCATGTCAGCCGAAAGACGTCCACTGCTGGACATAGGCCTCCCCCAAGGCTCTCCACTCAGACCGGTCTTGTGCTTTCCGCATCCACCGCGATCCCGCGATCTTAACCAAGTCGTCGCTCCATCTTGTTGGAGGCCTACCGACAGCTCGTCTCCCGGTCCGCGGACGCCATTCGAGAACCTTCTGGCCCCATCGGCCATCCGTCCTGCGAGCAATGTGCCCCGCCCACTGCCACTTTAGTTTCGCAATTCTTCGGGCTATGTCGGTAACCTTTCAAAGTATAATATCTCAAAAATAGAAGAATCGATTTGAATGAAACATAGCTAATAATTATGGCTCGAAAGCTCACTTTCACGTAAGAAAAATTCAACTGAATTAATAACCTCCTCCTTTTTTATGTCGGTTAAGCAGACACTACGAAATAGGTTCATCCGTTTGAGAGCAATGATGCTACAGACTAGTGACGAATCTCATTTTTTGAACATTCGCGTATGCGAATGCAAATATCTGCTACTCCATAATTCGCGATGCGAATATTCAGTTTTTCGTTCTGGCGCCAATTGTCTATGGCAGTCTTTTGTTCCGAGAATTAACGAATTTATAATAAGAACGCATCCGATTGTTGTATCATTCCGCTCACGCTGGAATTTTCGTCAACAAAACAAGGGAATTTTGAGGTTTAAGTTACTTACTTTTGTATTGTATTAAAAAACATAAATAATGATTGGATTTTGATTTTATTAACCTACTATTGTCTAATAATTTGTATTTTTTTCTGATACCTATTCATATTCGCACAACATTCGCAGAAAAAATGCGAATATTCACGAATGCGAATGCGAATGCGAATATTCGTTACATCACTGCTACAGAGAGTCTGGCATTGGCCCATTTTTGCGTCAGGTATAAAGACAAACTAATTTCGTACAACGGCCAACCGATAGTGTCTTTTTCAACCTCGACATTGGCGGAATCATCGATAGTTTCGATGGAGCTATATTTTTTCTAAAACTTGAAAAGAATTGACAAACTAACTTGGTTTAGTTATTAGTTAGTTTGTTTCATTAAAGTAACTAAACAAATTTAAGTAGGTACTATTTTTTATTAGTTTCGCTGTTAATATTTAAATAAAAAATTTTTTTTAGAGTACCTCCCATAGACGTAAAGTGGGGGTGATTTTTTTTTCTCCACCCAGCCCTATTGTGTGGGGTATCGTTGGATAGGTCTTTTAAAACCATTAGAAGGTTGCTCAAACGATTTTTTGATTCAGTGATTTGTTTGCGAAATATTCAACTTTAAAGTGCAAATTTTGATTAAAATCGAGCGTCCCCCCCCCCCCCTCTAAAATCTAAACCGGTGAGTGGAAAAATTTGAAAAAAATCAGGATGGTAGTGTGTATTAAACTTTCAAGAAAAACTATAACGGCTATGTTTGCTTGAGAATTATTAATAGTTTATGAGTAAATAGCAGCCAAAGGTATAAAATATACCTAAACTTGGAAGATTCCGTATAAAATACAAAATCCTTAGAAAAATATTATTTTATTGTTTCGTAATGGCTACGGAACCCTATTTTGGGCGTGTCCGACACGCTCTTGGCCGGTTTTTTCTTTGCACTGAACATATAATATATGAATAAATAATATTACTTAAGCTCTCGTTACACATATTTATTGAACTTTCTAAGTTAAACGGTTCCACTCATGATTAACGCACTCACCTATGAAAAAGATCTTCAGAAAGAGTCGAAACTAGTCGGACCGTTCCAGACAATTAGTCAACTCACTCATTTTAAAATATCTCTCTCTAAATTTCCAGTTGCTTTCCTCACAAGCCAGACGGGGTTCATCTACGCCTGGCCATCGTACACAATCGAGAATTTTCGCTCCAACGAAACAGTTCTCCAAAGGCCGATGACCTCCCTAGAGATATCACTCCTGGGCAGTCTTACCAACGTGGGGGGCCTGGTCGCTACCCCCTTTTGTGGATACGCTGTCAATAAAATTGGGAGAAAATATACTGCTATTCTTTATGGACTGCCGTTCGTTGTAAGTACACGTAATTATGTAGAATGATAGTATAAAATGCTGCAATAGTTATTCATGCAACTGTATCGTAATAGGGGTCCTTAAAACACGAGTGTGGGTTTATGTAACGAGGCGTACAGTTGCATACAATATTTTATCTACATCCATATATTAAATCCTCTGTCATGTGTTCCGCATACTATTGAGAATGACCTGCATTAGCTGCGCGCGCGACGACCTGCTGCTGCTCGTGCGCGCGGCGCGCAAGCCCCGGTGCTATAATGATGTATGAAATCCCATTACGATACTGCCGTGTTCATAATAGAAGCCACTGTCGTAATGCTGGTCATTATCTATGGTTTTTGAACGCATAATGGAGGATTTACTATATGGGTGTAGATAAAAAAAAATGTCTTATACCTTGTGCAAGGTCCGCCCGGATTGCTACCACCATCTTGCTCGCTAATCCTGCCGTGAAGCAGCAGTGCTTGCACTGTTATGTTTCGGCGTGGAGAGTAAGACTGCCGGTGAAATTACTGGCACGTGAGGTATCCCATCTTAGGCCTCTAGGTTGGCAACGCAGCTGTAATACCCCTGGTGTTGCAGATGTTTATGGGCGGTGGTGATCTCTTACCATCAGGAGACCCACTTGGGCGTTTTCCATCCAGTCGTATAAAAAAATTACCTGTGCTGTGCCACAGGTGTGTGGCAGGTATCTTAGTTTCTCTGTCTCTTATGAGATGGACGGATGATCTGGTGAAAGCCGCGGATTCACGGTGAATGCAGGCCGCTTCCAACCGAAACAACTGGAGGTCTATAGGGAAGACTATGTCCAACCGTGGACGTCCTATGGCTCAGATGATGATGATGATGCCTGTATCTAACGGTAGTTTTTAACCCCCGACGCAAGAAGAGGGGTGTTATAAGTTTGACCGCTATGTGTGTCTGTCTGTGGCACCGTAGCTCTTAACGGGTGGACCGATTTGAATGCGTTTTTTTTTATTTGAAAGCAAGTTTTCGAGCGATGGTTTTTAGACATGTTTCATCAAAATCGGGTCAGCCGTTTTTGAAATATTGAACTTTGAAGTGACAAAGTCGGGGGTGTTCCAACTTTTTGTTGGTTATGATAATGCAAACGTTTATTGCTTTGTTCCAGGTGTCCTGGGCGGTAATATCCTTGACCACATACGTTCCCCTGATTCTGGCGGCAGTGGGGGTGGCAGGAATCGGTGCAGCGGGGCAAATAGTGACCGGGGTGTACGTCTCCGAAATATCCCAGGACGCAATCCGTGGCGCCATGACTTCCAGCGTCGTCTCAGGATTCTTCCTCGGTCTCCTGACTTCCTACATCCTTGGTGGATACCTGAGCTACATGCAAGTGGTGTATACGCATTTGACGCTGTCCGTGCTTTATATGGCGGTGCTGATGCTGCTGAAAGAGTCACCGGTGTTTTTGTTGCAGCAGGATAAAGAAAAAGTAAGAGATTTATACACAATTACTTTGCTCACCCGTGACCTTACAATAGCTACATCTATGCAACAAATGTGTGTTCATGCAGCTCCTCCACCTCCACACTGTAAGAACACACACAAATCACAAAAACACAACCATCACTACCACGACACACTTCGGCCGCTTGTAGACGTCTTTTGTTTTCACCGTACAACAGACCGTTTTTTGCCGGACTTAGTTTGCGGTGTTGTATGGCTTAAAATGAATGTGTGTACATGCACCGGACACTTGTCCGGCGACGAAGCCTCACCACCACCACCAATCTTACGAGTTCCGAACTCAAGCAGAGCTTTGACCATGCTACCAGATATCTCGCGCTCAGACGCAGTGAGTTTGTTTTAGTTCAATAAACATTTAGACGACCAGATGGCCTAGTGGTTAGAGAACCTGACTACGAAGCTTGAGGTCCCGGGTTCGATTCCCGTGTCGGGGCAGATATTAGTATGATAAATACGGATGTTTGTTCTCGGGTCTTGGGTGTTTAATATGTATTTAAGTATGTATCTATCTATATAATTATATTTATCCGTTGCTTAGTACCCATAACACAAGCTTTGCTAAGCTTACTTTGGGACTAGGTCAATTGGTGTGAATTGTCCCGTGATATTTATTTATTTATTTTTATTTTAATAAAGCCGTGGTGGCCTAGTGGTTTGACCTATCGCCTCTCAAACAGAGGGTCGTGGGTTCAAGCCCCGGCTCGCACCTCTGAGTTATTCGAAATTCATGTGCGGAATTACATTTGAAATTTACCACGAGCTTTGCGGTGAAGATAAACGTCGTGAGGAAACCTGCACAAACCTGCGAAGCAATTCAATGGTGCGTAAGAAGTTCCCAATCCGCACTGGGCCCGCGTGGGAACTATGGCCCAAGCCCTCTTGTTCTGAGAGGAGGCCTGTGCCCAGCAGTGGGACGTATATAGGCTGGGATGATGATGAGTTCAATAAAGAACATACATAAATACCTGCTATTTTGACGGATAAAACTCTTCTAAGGGCATTTTCGCATGCTTTGGTGTAAACCAGCTGAATCCAATTCATTCCAGTTACAACTTGTTTACTCGTTTCACGTGACTCTTGTTTGCAGGAAGCCGCCGAGTCGATAGCATTCTACAGATGCGTAGCCGTGTCGTCAAAAGAAGTTGAAATCGAGATAGCGAAAATCAGATTACAATTAGATCCTAGAATAGACGAGATACTGCACAGTGAAAACGGTAATTTTCCATCATTATTAGCGTTCCGTAACTCAAAAAAAAAACCAGCCAAGTGCGGGTGCCGAGGGTTCCGTAAAAGAGAAATCAAAATCACGTTTTTCAAATTTTACTAGCCACCGGTGTACCTTGTATGTAGAAACGGGGAGAACACTAAACTTGCTTCTAACAAAACAATATTTAAAACTTCAAAGCCTTCAAACAATGGTTGCCTCTAACAAAAGTCTCTGCAAACTAATAATATTTTTTAATCTATCCAGTTTGCACTCAAGAGATGAGTTAGACGAAAAAAAACATGCAAAATTACAGCTTTCGAGCTCTAATAGTCTCTATGCTAAGCCGCGGACGGACGGACATGGCAAAACTACAAGGGTTCCTTGTATGATTACGGAACCCTAAGCCCTGCCATTTACATACGCGTGACTTTAATTACAGATTCGATAAAAAGGTCTTTGAACTTTGAGTGCCATAAACAATACAAACTGACGTCTATTGGAACAGCCACTATTTATATGGTTTTTAATCTCGCCATCTGCTAATAAAATGTATCTATTTACATAATTATTTTTAAGTCTGAAGGAAAGAAAGAAAGAAAGAAAGAAAGAAAGAAACATTTATTCGTGACAAACATAAGAACAATGGATAAAAAAAAAAAAATAAAGAAAAAAATAGTTTTATGTATGCCACGAAATGGTCCCAAATCAGCAATCTGCCGGTCTTGCGAACGGCGCTGGTCTTCCTTTGGGACCATCGGGGTCAACATACATTAAAAAAAAAAATACATCATTACATACAGTGAGACCGATAAAGTCTGGACCGTTTGGAACGATTTTCAAGATTAAAAACAAAGAAAAGCATAAGTTGCGACATTTATTAGTGCATAGGTAACGCTGCGTCCCTAATTGAAACATTTACTTCATCAAATTACAAAACCTACTTAAAATTAACATCACGCGATTCTTCGTAATGTCTTTTTAACCCCCGACGCAAAAAGAGGGGTGTTATAAGTTTGACCGCTATATGTGTGTCTGTCTGTCTGTCTGTCTGTGGCACCGTAGCTCTTAAACGGGTGGACCGATTTGAATGCGTTTTTTTTATTTGATAGCAGGTTTTCTAGCGATGGTTCTTAGACATGTTTTATCAAAATCGGTTAAGCCGTTTTTGAGAAATTGAACTTTAAAGTGACAAAGTCGGGGGTTTTCCAACTTTTTGTTATCTCGTTGCCCGTGATGTCACACCGTGCTAAAAAGTGACGCATATCGTGATGTCATGCGGAACTTTAATTGGCTACATTACCATTTTTAGGGTTCCATTTTTTGGATCGATTCAAAGGTTCGTGGCGGTCCGTACAGGAGCTGTACCTACGTAATGTACGGTAATGTACGCGTAAACCGACTACGCGTACCAATGCATTATATGTTACTAGCTTTTACCCGCTGCTTCGCTCGTGTGAACCATAAACATTTCAAGAAGCAAGCAATCAAGCAAGCAAGCAAGCATGCAAGTAAGCATGCAAGTAAGCATAATTATTTAAGAAATAGTGCAAGCAAGCATGAATTCAAGGTTGCATTCAAGCGTGCAAGCAAGCATGCATTCAAGGCTGCATTCAAGCAAGCAACCAAGCATGCAAGCAAGCATGCAAGTGAGCATGTAAGTAAGGATGTAATTATGCAAGGAATCCACCATCTTACTCGCTAATCCTGCCGTGAAGCAGCAGTGCTTGCACTGTTGTGTTTCGGCGTGGAGAGTAAGACAGCCGGTGAGATTACTGGCACTTGAGGTGTCCCATCTTAGGCCTCTAGGTTGGTAACGCATCTGCAATACCCCTGGTGTTGCAGATGTTTATGGGCGGTGGTGATCTCTTACCATCAGGAGACCCACTTGCTCGTTTGCCATTCAATCGAATAAAAAAAAAAAAAAAAAATAGTGCAAGCAAGCATGCAAGCAAGCATGCAAGCAAACATGCAAGCAAGCATGCAAGCAAGCAAACAAACATGCAATCAGGCATGTAAGCAAGCATGCAAGTGAGCATGTAAGCAAGCATGTAATTATGCAAGGAATAGTGCAAGCAAGCACGAACTCAAATCTGCATTCAAGCATGCAATCAAGCAAGCATGCAAGTAAGCATGCAAGTAAGCATGCAAACCAGTATGCAAGCAAGCATGCAATGCAAGCAAGCAAGCAAGCAAGCATGCAAGCAAGCAAGTAATTATGCAAGGAATAAGGCAAGCAAGTATGCATTCTAATCTGCATTCAAGCATGCAAGCAAGCAAGCATGCCAGCAAGCATGCAAGCAATCAAACATGCAAGTGAGCATGTAAATTTGCAAGCAAGCATACAGGCAAGCATGCAAGCCAAAATGCAAGCAAGCATGTTTTTTAACACATTATTTAAAAAACGTTTGTGTCATGTGCATTCATAGTTCTATGTAGAGAGTCAGCTCAGCGGTTAGAATACAAAACAAACTTTTGGTCATCCCTTGGGAACGGCAATTTCATCGGGATAAAAAATATCCTATTGTTTATTCTGGACTTCTAATATGACGTATGCAAAATTTCATAGGAATCGGTGCAGTAGTTACGGCGTGAAAGCGTAACAAACAAACAAACAGTATTATATAATAATAATATCTGTATAAATAAAAATGAATCGCTGCGCTTGCATACTGCTTGCATACAAGCGATGCGCTTTAATACTTGAATAATCCATTCCAATCCATGCACTGTTGGCTTTTCCTTTCTTATCTGATAACAGATTACTATTTATATTACTATATACGATCTTGATATAAATAACGAAGGTAATGTTTAATGTTACGTCATTTAGAATGTAAATACTAGGTTTGTAACCAGTAATACAGACATGTGTACAAATATGAATGATGATAACGAAAGCCTTACACACGTAGAATTACATCGTTTTCTTCAAGAATTTGAGGAAAATAGACACATTGGCGTTTGCATGCGATTACCTGAAACTAAATACTATTGGACTGATTCGCGGTAGTCTAGTTGGTAAAACACCTCTAGCATGTAAAGCATTAGGAGTTGCGGTTTCAAATCCCGTCCAGAATGTTCTGGAAATCTTTTTCGACTTCAAAAATTTTAGATTTCGTTAAATGTATTGCTTATACAAGCAAAGAATATAAGAAATTAGATAGCGCGCTAGCGGTCTTGCAGCTCAGCTATTCCGGCGTCAAAAAACTACCCTCGTTTTCATCAGAATTGTTATTTTCACAAGTAGGGTTGCGAACTACATTAACCATGTCGCTTTCTAGTCTCGACCACGGAAATCACTTGCGCATATAGTACATTGCAATAGTACATTGTATTTTAAGGGCGGTAAATAAGGAATTACAAACGAGAGTCCATTAGAAGCCCGAAGTCGAAGACTGGGGGCTTTAATGACTCGATGTTCGTAATTCTAGTACCGCCCGTGCGACATACAATGGTTTTTACATCACATTTGCGAGTAAAATTTTATATTTGGTAAAAAAAAAAACTTCCAAATATTGCCGTAACCGCCGGCTGCGCTCTTGCCCCCCTCCCCCTCCCGCAGCATGCGCCGCAGCGTGCGTGTGCATGGGATACTTCTGCTGCACGCGGAGCAGCAGCGCGCGCAGCGCTATCAGTACGGGCAATGACTCATTTACCGACCTTGGGCTTCATGACAAGAAAATTAGTACGCGCAATGACTCATTTACCGACCTTGGGCTTCATGACAAGAAAATTAGTACGCGCAATGACTCATTTACCGACCTTGGGCTTCATGACAAGAAAATTAGTACGCGCAATGACTCATTTACCGACCTTGGGCTTCATGACAAGAAAATTAGTACGCGCAATGACTCATTTACCGACCACGGGTTTCATGACAAGCACATTAAGGTCGAGGGTTTTATTTGGGGGGTTGCAACCAAGGTAGCCTGCATGTTACGATACTGTGATGAAAAACCTTTTTCGAGCTCGAGGGCACCAACACCACCCATTAACACGATTGGATTCCTCGAGTCGACGATCGACCTCACGTTATTCCACGGATTAAAGAACTAACTAGACAAACTAAATATCCACCACACCACAACACAATAGAGAGAAAATTTGTATACACACACCACAGAAGAGACAATAGAGAGATCCTTCTCGATTAAGATTATCTAGTTTCCATAGAAGAATTGGAGATGTAGATTTGAGAAATCTAGTTTTATGATTGGTTATTTGGAGTCTTTTTGTATTTTGGACCTGGGTTCGATTCCCAGCGCTGGTCTCTTTTTCTGGTTTTTCTGTGCATCCATGTCTCAGTTTGTATTTTCGAAATCTAGTTTTGGTAATATCATCATTATCATCTATATCTTCCATCCGCCCCAATATTGGACAAAGATCTTCTCTTAGAATGAGTTGACTTGGGCTGTTAAAATGAAATGTTATTTCTTTTTTTCAGAACCAGATTTAACCAACGCGCTGTTGAAAAAGAAACCCGTCGATATACAAGCACAAAAACCTGAATCGGCTTGGCAGTTCTTGTGTAAGTTTCTACTAATATTATAAATGCGAATGTTTGTGTGTGTGTGTGTGTGTGTGTGTGTGTTTGTAACTCCTTCACGCTAAACGGCTGGACGTGTTTGATTGAAGTTTGATATGCAGATAGCTGGACATCTGAAATAACAAAATTAGGCTGTTTTTTATCCTGATATTCGCACGGGATAGGGATAAAATCTTGAAATAACAACTCCCTTAGACTCATGAATATAGTTGTTTTTATATCAACGTTAATGACAATTGAGATGTACCTAATTTTCGTGAATTCGCACGGGATTTTTTTTGGTCTGTTACTTCTTTAGCTAGAATAGCTGGACGGATCTCGATGAAATTTGAAATGTAGATAGATAGACATCTAGAATAATAGGTAGGTACATGCGCAGTTTTTATCTCGAAAAATTGCATAATTCCCTCGAGATTGCGATAAATATTTTTTTGCAGACGTGCGGGCAAGTTTTTTATATCTTTATTTTTATATCTTGTTGTTTTTTTTTCCATTTCTTCCGTGGATGTCGTAACGTAAGAGGTGACTGAGGATAAAGGTTAAGGCATACTAGCAATCTGTCACTTTCGTACCGGTTTTGTCAAACTTAAAACCTAAAATTGTTAAAAGTGGCTCCGAAGCGGTAACGTTTCGTGTGCTCTGCCAACCCTATTTGGGAATACAGGCGTGATGTTTGTGTGTTTTTTTTTTCAGTAAAGTCCGAGTCTTCGCAGCGTGCGCTGACAACTGTATTGATTGTTATGATAGCTACCACCTTGATGGGCTCGATTGTAATTCAGGTGAAACATAAGACGATAAGTTAATAGATCTTAACTAGGGTGGTAGCACCAGTCATGGGTAAGAACCGTAATGGTTTTTGTTTCCGTTAACCCACATTTCAAAAACTGACCCTTTTTTCAGCTAATAGCACTAATTTTCATATAACTGATGATGATAGCTAGTAAAGTTCATGAATAGTAAGCTATAAAGGTCACAGCTCATTACAGCCACCCGGCACCCGACCAGCACCGCCTCGCCTCGAGCGGTTAGTAATCTTCATATGGATTTGTATGGGCATGCGCTCACTACACCAACTCCGTAGCGTCACCGGATCGCCTCACTCGTGAGTTTGCCACGCGCGGACGGCGTGCGATGCGGCGCTCTTCGACGAAATTTTGGTTCTGTTGGCAAACAATGTATTTCTGCTAAGTTTTTTGAAGGACATTGGCTTCTTTGTAATTAATGATAAGTGGAAAGGTGTACACACCTACGAAGAAATGCAATGGTGTGTACGGTCGGTTCTCTAAGTTATGTATACACGTTTTCATACTAGTTGCTTAGAAAAGTGGATAGATACTTATGTTAGGGCACCGACCAGTTTCCTATTTACACGCGTGGAGTTACGGCTTGAGCCTTTCATTCCGTGGAGGTTAGAGCTCTGCAGAAGGACGCATTATAGGCCATGGTGACAAAATTGTGACCGTTGAAAAGGTAGTTTGTTGGAAAAGTTCGTATTTATCTTGTTTCCTCAGCTAGCTTTCTGAAATTTACTGAAGCTCATTGAAAAAAAAAGATAAATAAATACGACCTGTACTCCTTATTGTAATGGTAAGCGGCAGTTACACTGAGTCGTTCACTGCATGCTGCATGCGGCGATCGCAAAAGTGTACAGAATACGGTAGTCGGCCGCATTCGGCGAGCGACAGCTGCCACCGCCTTAATATGGCCGCCGCAGTAGACGGACAGACTAATGTAAAGGCGACGGTCGTTCGCCGAAGTACTTTGAAACAAGTTCGGCGACCGCATTAGGTAAACGACGCATTGCAGAGTAATTGCCGCTGTATCTTCAATAAAGTTTTTTTTATATCTTGTTACCTTTTCAGGTATACGCGGAGACACTCTTCAAGCAAGCAGTGCCATCGATACCTCCGAACCTCTGCGCTATCCTGCTGGCTGTTGTATACGTCATTGCTTGCTTGACCTGCGCACTCATTGTAGACAAGCTTGGAAGAAAGGTATGCGAAAATTTGTCTAAAGCGTAACAGAAGTATCCCAATGCAAGTGCATGTTTGTAACCCAAATTGTCACAAAGCCTAACGGAAGAATGCTCCTCTCCCGGCTTTCTAGCAAATGTGTGACGTGTTGTTGGTTGGAAATGGAGTGTGATATAGCTTCTGAGGCGAACTTAATACCACACGGCATACCAGCAGCATAGACAGCAGCAGGGTTTAATGCTTTGAAAAACCACGCCGCGCGCGTCACGCTTCCCCCGCCGCCCCGCAAGATGCGAGGAGCAAGCAACGTTCGCGACCGTCATGCCGAAGCGCATATAGTTCGGCAGAAGAGAGCAAATCTAGTGAATCGCCATCTAGTGAACAACAATAGAAACTCCGACCATGTTCTACATCGCGTTATCGAAGTTTCTCAACGCGGTCGCATATATACAAGTTCCGACGCTCTTCCTTCAGACTTCGGTCCCCAGGCATAACAACTGCCTGGAGAGAGATCTCTCTATTGGAGCCTCCCCCCACATTCAAAGCTTTAAACCCTGCTGCTGTCTATGCTGCTGGTATGCCGTGTGGTATTAAGTTCGCCTCACTTCGATACGGAGCTTTTTATTGACGATTTTACTAGCGAATATTGACGCAATTTAAATTAAAGCGCGTGAGTGGACTCGCTTTGTTTGTTTGTTAGTTCATCACGTCTAAACCACTGAACCGATTTACATGATAGTAGGATAGTTTTTATTCCGGAAAATTTCATAGTTCCCGCGGGATAGTGAAATATTTCATGTGGATAAGTATTTCATGTATTATTTTTCACAGCTTCTCCTAACAAGCACGTCGGCAGCATCAGGTGTACTCACGCTGTTGCTTGGCACACAGCTGCAATGCCATTGGGCGCCGCACTGGGCCACAGCTGTGCTCATATACAGCTACTGTTTCATCTACACTCTCGGTGCTGCCACTGTGCCCTTTATACTTACTGCCGAGGTGTTCTTACCTGAGGTTAGTTGTTTTACCTCTAGACTCTGCATTGGCGGGTCTCTTTTGCGATCATATTGAGATACCGAACCTACTGTCTTACCCACACGCTTGCCACCACCATAAAATATACTGGTTGATTCTCAAACTGAAAATTATAATAGCAAAAATGAACTAATACAACAACAAAGTACGGTATTTGACAACTCCTGAATTTGTCATGTCTTATATATTATTATAAAAACATAGGTATACATACAATGTTTAGTGAAGAAAAAACTTAAATCGGTTGAAAATTGGATTTATACAGATTTTTTGAACAATCTATATACCTGTCTCTTTCTCAAATGCTTTTCTCTATGCAGCAAGTATGGCGCTACTTACGTGTGACGTCACATGCAAGTATGTCTTTCTCTGTCTAATCTTGAAATAAACCTTTATAACTTTGTTATTTGTAAAGGTAGTTTAAAAATGTTTCTCTATTCGATAACAGGTATTGTGAAGTTTTGCAGCGAGATCTTGGTTCTTGCTAAATATAATACCCATGATTCTAAATCGATGGAAATATAGGCTTTAATTCAGTTGCGAATGCCACAAAAATACAGATACAGACATACAGAAAGAGGGATAATAAAGCGATCTTCTAAGGGTTCCATTTTCCTTTTGAGGCATGGAACTACAGTTAAAGAAGAGTCAAAGTATGATGAGGAACTACATTATACAAAATAATGTACAGAACTCTAAACAAATAGTCGGAGATAAAAAAAGGATTACAATTTAATACCCAGAACACAATATTTAAAAAAAGAAACGACTGATAGTAAATAGACTAACAAGTCAAATATTTATTTGATTTAAAAAGAAGAACAGTTCTTATTATAATCTAGTACCGCAAATTTATTATTGCATTTTTAACAGAATATTATAGTCATCTGTGAGCTATGTTAGTGATATCGACGGTGGAAAGCATAAACGCTGTAACCCAAAATGTGTAAAGTTTACACCAGAGCCAAAAAACTTTTTAAAATTTACTAAAAAAATCATAACTCTTGATCCTTTTGGCCTAAAGTAACCATTCTTTGGGAAATGATGTATATTTGGCTAGGCTATCATTCTAAGGCTAAAAATCTTCTCTAAAGTAGTCAGCAAAGAAGTTTTTGTGGGTTACAGCATTTGAATATTTTGTTTTAGACCACGAAAACGAAGTTACATCACTACACTAATGTATGAAATAGTAGAAAGTGTATTATTTTGGGAAAGCATAAATGTCGTAATTGGACAATGTACAGTACTTTTCATCATATAAAGTGTTGTAAGCTGGTTTAGATTCTCAAAATGAAAAATGAAATTGAAGTAACAGCTTACATCAATCCAATCCATGTAAAATTAATTAGCGTAATCAGCAACTGGTCATAATATTATGGGAGTTTAAAAATGGCAAATACTTATTTTATTTAGTATTATTGATTAATCGTAACAGTAATCAATCAATACGACAAAATAAATTAGGAATAATGTGTTTTTATGCGTCTTGGTATGTTTCGCAATCCGCGTATTCTTCGATAGTATCTTCTGACTGATTTTAATTTTTTTACTTGCTGGCAATCCCAAATACTCCTGAGCTTACTTGTGGAATCAATTTTGTCAATGAGATTTTTCAAGTTCTTATACTACTTGTTGTAGGTAATTTTTTTGGATGTCTATACTAATTTTGGATGTTTCTTACGAATAAACTCAAAAAGTAGGTACTTTCTGAACCGATTTCAAATTTTTTTTCTGCATTAAAATGCTACACTATCCCAAAGTGACATACACTTTATTTATTAGCAGAAAAAATTAGGGTTTCGTACTATTAAAACTTCAATAATGTAACTTGAGGTGTAACAAAAACAAGCTTTTATTAGAAAAAAAAAACAGAACTAACAAGGGAAAAATTATCCAATTAATCCAAAGCTGTTTACTCTGGTTCTGGAAGATGTTTTCAAAAAACTCGCATGGGAAAATCGAGGTCTAAATATAGCAGGAGCTAGACTGAATAACTTAAGGTTCGCAGATGACATAGTTCTTCTCTCCGTGAGAAGAATTACAGGTAATGATTCAGGAGTTCAGTGACGTCTCTTTACAAGTTGTTTTGGAAATGAACTTGGAAATAAACAAAATTATGACGAACATGGATGGAAATACCGTAAGCATAACCATCAACGAAACCACCGTAGACCAGGTAGAGAAGTACGTATACCTGGAACGGGACAGGACATCAGGATGGGCAAAGATAATCAAACTAGTGAACTTCACAGACGAATAAGGCTTCATACTCGAAACTGGACTTTGCTTTTAAGATCAAAATTTCTGCGGAACAAAAAGCCAGGATATTTAATCAGTGCATCCTGCCGGTGCTGAAACCTGGTTACTCACGAAATACTTGATCAATCGATTACAAGTGGCCCAGAGGGCAGTGGAGAGGAAGCTGGTAGGAGTATCGCTGATGGACCGCAAAACAAAAAAATAGCTTCGGGATCAAAGCAAAGTCGCAGACGTAACAAAACGAGTGGCGAGCTTAAAGTGGAACTGGGCTGGATATGTGGCCCGGAGCGAACAGTCGTGGTGCAAGCGTCTCTTAGAGTGGAAGCCATGGGGGGAAAAGCGGCCTCAGGGTAGACCACAAATGCGGTGGAAAGACGATGTAAAAAGGTTGCTGGTTCAAATTGGATCCAAAAAGCTCAATGTCGCGACGAGTGGAAAAAATTGAAGGAGCAGGCCTACACCGAGAAGTTTGAGAAAAGCTGAGGAAGAAGAAAGGTATATCGGTATCTAGAAAAAAACGATATGTCCATCTATTGTAACAACTAGTATAATGTCACATAACTAGGTACAGGTACTATTTGCGTTTTAAAAGTTTATATAAATCCGGACCAAAATGAAACCATATTATTTATACCTTTACATTAATCCTTATCCAAAGAAATGATTTCATATTCAAGAATGTTTTAATACTTAAGATCACTTTTTGAATTATTCTTAATAATCGGACATTCCACTCAAAAAATATTAGATACGAATTTAAAAAAGCTTTCCGGCTTTGCGCGGGAAATGTAGCTGAAAAATGTTTGTGAGGTGTCCTTGTATAGAGAGACCTTTATTTAAATTCGTGACCGTGCGAAGCCGGGGTGGGGCGCTAGAACGTCTAGTACCTGGTAGTTATATTGTTAGTTTTTTAAAAGAAGATTTAGTGTTAGTTTGATAATTAACTTATTATTATTGTATTGTCATTGGTTCTTAATAACTAATAAGTCTACAGAGTTTAAATTAAATCTGACCGTTTAAAGTGGGTCAAAATAGAGTTCAAAGCAGTCGGTTACAAACAAACGTACATGTAAAGCTAATAAAAGCGTTGTAAAATTGATGTAAATGGACTGCTAACAATAATATTATGCATTTTCAAATGCTGTAACGTAATGAATCTTATCCTAATACTCCGAGAACTGCCTTGAAAATTTTTGATAGAAAGCTGTAACCCTAAGTATTCAGTTGTTTTGATTCCCAGTGAATGCTTTAGCACTCACCTGCAATACATTCTCGATCAGCGTAAATGCTGTAACCCACGTATGATAAAGTTTTTATTACGCCTAAACGCTGTAAGCGACATCGTGCGGATGAATATTGTTCCGCGTGTATGAAGTAACATACATGACTCTATTTTTTTTCGTTTTTCTTGTCGGTTACAGCATTTGACGTACCATAAATAGCCAAAAATTGAAAAAATTACTACGCTGTCCAGAAACTTCTAAGCGTCGTAGAGCAACGAGAGTTACAGCATTCGACGCAGAAAAAAAAACTGAATCGAAATATGCAATAAAAAAATTTTGGTAAAGGTGTGGGTTACAGCGTTTATGCTTTCCACCGTCGATATATTGATAGGTGTTGACTAAGGGCCTGTTTATAAGGGTTCCGTTTTTCCTTTTTTAGGTATGGAGCCCTAAAAACTGCATTTCTTTATCTGCGTTCCATTCTATATAACATTTATTACCAATTGTATGTGAAACAATCTTTTATACTTCGCAGGTCCGTGGGCTTGGCAACACATTCTCCATGGGTACCATGTGGATCGCCAACTTCGTTACTCTGATGATCTTCAACCCCCTTGTGGAGATGTTCAGCCTTGGCATTGTCTTCTGTGGCTTCTCAGTCACCTGTTTCCTTGGTGCCTTATACAGCCAGTTCTGTCTACCAGAAACCAAGGGTCTACCCGCCGATGAGATTCAACTGCTGTTCCTAAAAAAGAAGAAGAATAATAAAGTTTGAATGGAAGCTATACATAATGTTGTTTATTTTCAATTTAAAATGTCCAAAAATTTAGTCCTAAAACATCTGATTCGTTTTATTTTTAAAGGATAACCTTTCTTACATGCCTAGTCTTACAGAGGATCGTGGGTTCAAGCCCAGTACACCTCTGAATTTTTCGAAATTCATAATGCGACATTACATTTGAAATTCACCATGAGCCTTACGGTGAAGGGAAACAGCTGAAGAAACCTAAACAAAGCCGAGAAGCATTTAATAACGTTGTGTGAAAAGATCCCAATCCTCACTGGCCCAGCGTGTGAACTACCACTCAAGTCCTCTTATTCTGAGAACAGGCCGGTATTTTAAAGAAAACCCGTACGAATTGGGGCGGGTTACCTAATTCAAAAGTACTGAGTCAAAAGTTACCTAATTTATTAAGAATGTGATTACCCAGATTAGCCTTGAGAAGCAAGTTGTTAACCTTAACAGTGATAATGAGGTAATTGACTGTTAAGTAATACTAATAAATCTTTATCTTCTCGATTAGTCCAAGATGCTTGAAAAACTGGGAAAATAAGATAACACCTAGATTGAAACGAATTATCCAGCGATAAACCACATAGCTACAAATCGAGAATCTTTTATTGAAGTCAATGTTTTTGAAATAGATAAAAAACTGTGTTTAGATCTTATTAGAGACAAGCTTGGCATACCTACTTATGTAAGTTCGGTGACAAAACAATAATCTGGTAGAGGAAATCTGGTGGTCCAGCCAAGATTGTCTCTGCAGGATTCTTCAACAGTTAATGACATCAGCTTGAAACTTGGTACAGATGTGAAGTTTGGATGAAATACCAAGTAGGTACCTACATTTGAGAGTGGCTCTCAAACAACTTAAAAACAACAAGGCTCCGGGGGATGACGGAATCACGACAGAACTTCTGAGAGCGGGTGGTAAACCGGTACTTGTAGTCCTCCAGAGGTTATTTAATTCCGTCATACTCGAGGGTACCACGCCGGAAGCATGGCACAGGAGTGTGGTGGTGCTCTTCTTCAAAAAAGGCGACAATACCTTATTGAAGAACTATAGACCCATCTCACTCCTGAGTCATGTATACAAGTTGTTTTCGAGGGTCATTACGAATCGTCTCGAGCGAAGATTTGATGATTTCAAGCCTCCCGAACAAGCTGGATTCCGTAAAGGCTTTAGCACCATAGACCACATTCACACGCTCCGCCAGATTATACAGAAGACCGAGGAGTATAATCGGCCACTATGTTTAGCGTTTGTGGACTATGAAAAAGCCTTCGATTCAATCGAGACCTGGGCTGTACTGCAGTCCCTTCAGCGATGCCATATTGACTATAGATACATCGAGGTGTTAAAGAGTTTGTACAGCAGCGCCACTATGTCGATCCGGTTGCAGGACGAGAGTACACAACCAATCCAACTGCAGCGAGGTGTGAGACAGGGAGACGTTATCTCTCCGAAACTGTTCACAAATGCGTTGGAGGACGTTTTCAAGCTCTTGGACTGGAACAGGTTCGGCATCAATATCAACGGCGAGTACATCACCCATCTTCGTTTTGCCGATGATATAGTCATAATGGCGGAGTCGCTGGAGGAGCTCAATACTATGCTCAGTGACCTCAGTATCGTCTCCCAACAGGTGGGTCTTAAGATGAACATGGACAAGACTGAAATCATGTCAAATGTCCATGTCACACCCGTGCTGGTTATCGTTGGGAACGATGTACTCGAAGTTGTTGACCACTATGTTTACCTTGGACAAGTTGTCCAGTTGGGTAGGTCCAACTTCGACAAAGAGGTCGCCCGAAGAATCCAACTCGGATGGGCAGCGTTCGGGAAACTTCGTGATGTCTTCTCGTCCAATATTCCGCATTGCCTGAAGACTAGAGTCTTCGACCAGTGTGTGTTGCCAGTGATGACTTATGGCGCTGAGACGTGGTCCTTAACTGTTGGCCTCTTAGAGAGGCTCAAAGTCACGCAACGAGCTATGGAGAGAGCTATGCTTGGAGTTTCTTTGCGCGATAGAATCCGGAATACGGAAATTCGTCGAAGAACTAAAGTCACTGACATAGCTGGAAAAATATGCAAATTGAAGTGGCAATGGGCAGGCCACATCGCTCGAAGAACAGATAACCGTTGGGGGAGAAAAGTCCTCGAGTGGTGACCACGAACCGGAAGACGAAGCGTTGGCAGGCCTCCCACCAGGTGGACTGACGACATCGTGAGAGTAGCGGGAAACCGGTGGATGCAAGTGGCAAGTTGTCGTTCATTGTGGCGTTCTAAGGGGGAGGCCTTTGTCCAGCAGTGGACGTCTTCGGGCTGATGATGATGATGATGATGATGATGACCTACATTTAACAAAAAGTACAATCACAAAAATGCTTGTATATAAAATTAAATTATTAATATAAATTTGTTAAGGAAATACTTCCAATTAGAACAATTTTAGTATCTATTTCAGTTGTTTATTCTTTTGAGTGCGGCCGGCTCTATTGTAGAGACAACCACACAAGTTAGCTCAAGTGGTTGTAGAATAACTACAGAGAGAGGACTGTTGCATTGAACAGCATCGGGCCAAACCTCTCTGAAGCCAAAATCGTTGGCAACAGATAACGACTTGCTTCAGTTACTCATTATCTAACTAAGACAATATTTGTTAGGTCTTCGAATTGTCCTAACGTTGTTTATCTCGTAATTCTCTCATCAAATGTGGCCTGTTCAACGGTTTTAGCAACCTTGTGTCTTCAGTCATAAATAAGATTTCGCAACATTACGTTCTCCAGAAACGTAAAATTTGTTAGTTAGTTTAGTTCTAAGTAGAATAATTAATTAAAATGGGAAAGCTACAGCAATTTTTGACAGGACTGGCTGGTAAGTTTATAAAAATGTGAAAAATATACTACTCCGAACAAAGAAACACTAATCTAATGAAATGCAATTGAAAACTGATTTTCTAGTAGATATAAATTGGCATGAATGACGAAGAGATTAAAAAACTATGGCAACGATATTGAAGCTCTTTCCAAGTCTCATGGTGATGAGTAGACTGGTCTATAACAAAAACTGAGTTTTTTTATAAATCGTAAAGACAGAATCAAAAGCCCTGACTGAGTAACAGACCGTAACTGACACAATCTTAACTTTACAGTTAGTACTAATAATAAAGTCAATGATGACTACAATACAAGTACTCGTAGGTATCCATATCACACCTGATGAAAAATGTAGTGGGTGTCATTTACCAAAACTTTTTTTAACTTTCAGCGTGTTTTGGTGCTATCTTAATGGGTAGCTTGAATGTATGGCCTTCTTATACACTGGAGCTCTATACGGATAATACAACAACTCTATTGACAGCACCTATGTCGGAATTCGAGTCATCATTAGTAGGCAGCTTACCATCTCTGGGTGCTATGTTGGGAACAGGCATAACTGGTGTAATCATCGACTTCTTTGGACGGAAAAGGGGTGCTATGCTGTTGATATTACCTATCATTGTAAGTTTGTTAAATGTATCATTTATGTGGACGATCTGATAGACATCGAGGAAAATATTGACTGTGGATGTATAAAACGTGTATAAAACTGATAATTGTTTGGGGCTGCTGGAGCTTCAAGGATCTCCACAAGGAAATGTTCTTCGGTTACAGCAATTTGTATGGAAACACTTTTTTTATTGACTGTATCTTTTGATTGTGTTGACTTAGAAGTTTGATTTGTTGCATTGATATAAACAAGTTTTTGGTAACAATTTCATTTTTAAAACAAGCTTTTTTTGCGGACTGGACTTTTTGTCGACTTGCATCGTCACCCAAACTACATTTGAATGCCCTGGACGGACTACCAGGATGCCACTACCAGATTATTATGGATTATATTGTCACGCAATTTACATAAGTATCTTAAATTTCAAGTCAATCTGACTACTGAAAGTTGGTCAAATTAAACATGCAAGATTTGACTACAGACAGACAGACAGACATACAGAACGGGACAGGTGAATGAAATAAAAGCTTGTTATAATATGAGACTTGAGTATTTCATATTCATTTCAACTTGATACCTGCACGCGTTCCTGAGGAAAAGGGTCTGACAATACAAGGCACCCGTTTTGTGGTTTTGACGCACGGAACCCTAAAAAGGAAGTATTATACAAGTTTTACTCTAAAATATCTACCTTTTACTCTAATAATCTATTATGCATTTAAGCGAGCCTCGATTATTTTTTCTCGGTCTTCTTTCAAATTGAAAGTTATGACTTGTAGCCTACCAGATGCACTGTCGACATCATGAGAGTAGATGCATGTGACGAGTTGTTCATTATGAATTTCTAAGGATTCTTTTAACCAACAGTGGACGTCTACCGGCTGATGATGAATGATACTCACTCTTGTTGGTGTAGATTAATCCTGTTTCCATTTTACCCTGCCCATATTTTTTTTTCACTTGATGTAATTATATTTTTTTTACAGTTATGTTGGATAATAATAGAATTCTCGTCCTCTTCAATTCCGATCCTGATCGCAAGGTTCATGGGAGGTGTAGGCGGCGGAGCCAATTTGGTATACGCTCCTATTTACATTTCGGAAATGGCTGAACCTTCTATCAGAGGATCGCTGGCTTCTGGTAAGTAGCTTAAAAGAATCTTTTGGTCCTTTTTGGTGATATTTTTTCAAGAGGCGTGTTTTTTTTGGAGTTAAGCCGCCTTAAAGGCCAAAGACACTGGATCCTTGGTTTTGTTTACTTGTTTTTAAATTTTATATGAGATACTTTATAGGGTATTTGGGGGGCGTGCAATCGGGAAATATCCATTATGGACGATATGAAAGGGAGAGCCCAGATAGTGCCGGACTCTAACCGCTAAAAACCCGGCTGCACGTTTCCAACTCCCTGGAGCTTGGCGTCAGTAGTTGAACAAAATCTGAATAATAAGGTAAACGTACGTGTCCCAATAGTTGGCATTTTTAATCTTATGTCATTAGCAATAGAGATGACAGCAGGGTGTCGTCTATTGGGCATTAGCGTGTGGAGCACGAAGACGTTTACCTTACCTATTCAAATTGTCTTATAAAGCGCCTTCTTTATCATAGTGTGCTTTACCAAAACATCTGCTTTTAAACATATCAAGCAAAACTGCATGGACATGATTGATTCATTTAGTTTTATACCAGGACCGAAGTCGAAGACTGAGGGCTTTAATGAGTCGATGTTTGTAATTCTAGTACCGCCCGTGCGACATACAATATTTTCATCACATTTGCGAGTAAAATTGTATATTTGTAAAAGAAAAACTAATATTTTTTCCAAAACTGCCGATACCGCTGATTGCGCTCTTGGAAGCGCCAGCTCCGCCCCCCCTCCCCCCCCCCATCCGCAGCCAGTGCATGGCGTGCGCGTGCAGCGCGCGTGCAGTAACAAACTCATTTACCGACCTTGGGCTTCATGACATGAAAATTAGTACGGGCAATGACTCATTTACCGAACACGGGTTTCAGACAAGCACATTAAGGTTTTATTTGGGGGGTTGCAACCAAGGTAGCCTGCATGTTACGACACTGTTTACGAGCAAGTGTGATGAAAAACATTATACAATAGATCTGAGACTGAGAGTTTTTTATGCTTTCAGGAACGGTGTCCCTGTATTGTCTGGGTGCTCTCTTGTCGTACTTAAGTGGCTGGTTCCTCTCATACGGAATGATAATTTGGGTAAACTTGTCTCTCTGCATAGCTGCATTGGTTCTGCTATCAATAGTGGTTGAGAGCCCGATGTTTTTGCTGAGGCAAAAGAACGAACAGGTGAGCTAATTACTAATTCGGTAATTTTCTGTTTAAAAAAAATATTTAGCGCCCATCAGAAAAAATCAGACCTATATTTTTTCTTTTGTCAATCAAACAATTAATGACAAAGATGAAACGCGTCTAAGTTCACGAGTAACGGAAACATTAAGAGAGAGAACGGAGAACGATTTAGACTGCGAGTGGGTTAGACTATAATGCTTTGAAACTAATTTCACTAGTGAGATAAAAATAATAATTTAAAAAAATCAACAAAACCGACTGTGTTGAAAAACCTACATTAACGCTAAAAAGGAAATAAGCTATTTTTTTAAAAATTGCATGTTGGTAGAGATTTTAAATTAATGCAAATGTGCAGGAAGCTCTAAAAGCGCTGGCGCATTACCGGACAGGATCTACAGGATCCAAGAGCGTGCTGGAAGAGCTGTCACTGATGAAACAGCAGCTGCTACCACCGGTCGAGTTGGTGTCCGTAAACGCTGGTAAGTGTTCTCTGAACATTATGTAGGTATGTTTTAAACTTTCGCAATTCATACTCTTAACTAATGTATTTAGATTGAGATTCACGATCCGAAAATCCTCTCCACTGAGAAATTTATATTAACAAGTATGATGTATATAGCTCTCTTCTGGACGTATTCAGTGATAGGGAAATATAGGCGTCGAGTCGAGATGCATTCGGCTCGACACTGAACGGGATAAAGTCGTATTCGGTGCCTAGTTGGTATACATTTGTTATTTTAGCCGCTTCAGATGCTGCACTAGACCTATTGAATACGGTATTTGACTACTCCTGAATTTGCCATCTCTTATATATTATTATGAAAATATAGGTATACAGAAAGTGTTTAGCGAAGAGAAAACATAAATCAGTTGAAAAACCTTTTTTCCCCTTTTTTCCCCTAAATAAATATTTATTACCTCTATTACAGATGCAGAAGCAAACGAAGAAGCAACTGAAAAGGAAAAACTTAATACAGACGAAGTAGTTGTAGTAGTACCGCCGAAGTCATCTTCATTGAAGTTATTGTGTAAGTATTCACCGTTTACTTTGTGTCTGACCAAATATTCGGTTTTGGTGAGTTTAAACGTTAACTTGGTGAAACCGGCATTTAATTCAGTAATCAAGCAGTATTTCATTTGCTCAAACTTGGTATGAGTTGTGTTGGTGGGATTTCATGCGGGGTTCGGGGTCAATAAAGAATATGCAAACCTTTTTTTATTTCGAAAATACAAACTGAGACATAGATGCACAGAAAAACCAGAAAAATAGACCAGCGCTGGGAATCGAACCCGGGTCCTCGGCATTCCGTGCCACGTGCTATACCTGGAGGACCTGGGTTCGATTCCCAGCGCTGGTCTATTTTTCTGGTTTTTCTGTGCATCTATGTTTCAGTTTGTATTTTCGATATGGGTTTTACGGGATGACCGTAAAAGTAATAAAATTTGGAGTTGAAATAAAAAATACAAAAAAACACCAAAGATCAATGTATTTTTTTTATTTGTTCGAATATTAATCTATCATTTGACACAAACCCCTTTCCGGCTCGTAGTCACACCAGATTGCCTTAAATCTTGTTATAGAAATTGTTAAATACAGGGTGTCCCAGAAGTACCACGTCACAGTGACACCAGAGGTAGGCCAGCTCAAGAGGAACCTAACCAACCTAACATGACCCCAGTAAAAGTTGCACGGTTTTCGAGTTATTACCGAAATAAAGATTTTTGGGGATAATCCCCTTTGTCTTGACATTTTTAGTACCAGCATCGACTTGGAAAGCTCTTCATAACAGTTTTTTATGTGTATCGAATCGTGAATAGTTACTTCAGAAGTGCAGTGTGTTATTTTGTCAGTAACTACCGCAAAATGCTGAAAAAAACTTTATTAATCTTGATTTAAGTTGTCTCAAAAATAAGAATTTCAACTTTAACCATCTGCCATGAAAAAAAAAATACTAGAAACGAAACAAACAAATAACGCCAATAAATTAGACATGTTATGCAGATTCAGAAATGGTATGACACATGTATCTTACTGAAATAACATTAGGCATTCTTATCACTTTGCTGATGCCGCAAGGCGTCACTGTTAAGTAAAAACATGTTACATTACCTACTAATTTATTGAATCAGGCGTTACTTTGCCAAGGTTCATATTAATGAACTGAAACAATCACCTACTTTGCTCACCCGCGACCTTATGATAGCTACGTTTATACTAGAAATGTGTGTTCATTCAGTTCCTCCTCCTCCACACTGCAAAAATACAGGGTAGTTCGAAGGACTCGCGCTGCTAGCAGACTTGACACCCCACACTTCAGTCTACTCGTGACCACGGCCACTGTAATGTTGCCGAAACGTCGAGGTAAATATTACTCGTGTGTGTAAGCGTGGTAAGTCCCGTAGTCCCGTTGGTGGTATTATGAATATGAATGAAAGTTTAAAACGTTAGGTAATATTATTTGGTTAACGCTGTAATCTGGACATCTTTAAGGTCAAAGTGAACAGACACCTTCTAGACAAACGTGTACCATCTTAGGCCTCATCTTCGCCTTCCATCAAGCGAGATTGAGGCCAAACGTAAGCCTATTAAAAATATTCTAAAACCCAATTTATTTCAATGAAATATTGTGGACTGAAGAATCGGCTTGCAAAAGGGATGGATATTTCAATTTACACAAGCTGGCAGACAGAAAACCAACACATACACATGAAGAACGAGAAGATCGGTCCCAATACCAATTCAAAATTAATTTGTGGACTGGAATTCTTAATGGACAAATTGTGGGACCGGTCGAGTTGCCTCCTATTTTTAATGGTAGAAACTATTTACAGTTTTTGCAAAACGACCTGCCTGGTTTATTAGAAGATGAGAGAGTCCATGGGAGACAATTTGAACATTTATTGTGAACTAAATTTATTCCAATAAATGAATGAAAGATAAACCTGTTTTTAACCACCCACGCAAAAATAAGGGTGTTATAAGTTTGACCGCTATGTCTGTCTGTCTGTCTGTGGTACCGTAGCTCTTAAACGCGTAAACCGATTTGAATGCGTTTTTTTATTATTTGAAAGCAGGTTTTCTAGCGATGGTTCTAAGACATACTCTATCAAAATCGTTTCAGCCGCTTTTGAAATATTGAACTTTGAAGTGACAAAGTTGGGGATTTTCCAACTTTTTTTTGGTTAGGTTATATCCGGTTCTTTAGGATCCGGTCCTAGCCTTGAAAAGGGAGACAAATATTAATATTTAACCTTCGTGCATTTGGCAAAATAATTGTATCAGATAATAGATGAGCTATCGCTATACACAGCATTTTTGTACCACTTAGCAGGGACTGCTTTCGGAGTTCCAGTTTTAAGTTGGTTCGATAGGGCTTCGCTAAAGTGATAAGAATGTCTGATGTTCTTGGAGTAAGATACATGTGTCATACCATTTCTGAATCTGCATAACATGTCTAATTTATTTACGTTATTTTTTTTGTTTCGTTTCTAGTAATTTTTTTTCATGAGAGATGGTTAAATTTGTAATTCATGTTTTTGAGACAACTTAAATCAAGATTAATTAAGTTTTTTTCAGCATTTTACGGTAGTTACTGACAAAATAACACACTATACTTCTGAAGTAACTATTCACGATTCGATACACATAAAAACTGTTATTAAAAGCTTTCCATGTCGATGATGGTACTAAAAATGTCAAGACAAAGGGGAGTATCCCCAAAAATCTTTATTTCGGTAATAACTCGAAAACCGTGCAACTTTTACTGGGGTCATGTTAGGTTGGTTAGGTTCCTCTTGAGCTGGCCTACCTCTGGTGTCACTGTGACGTGGTACTTCTGGGACACCCTGTATAATTAAATATAAATATTTTTGTTGACTGTACTTGCATTGTCATCCAACTTACATATGAATACCTAATTTCAAGTCAATCTGACCACTAGGAGTGCATCAAAATTTACTTTGCAAGATTTGATTCAACAACAATAACCAACAAACAGGGCAAGTTACATAAAAGCTTGTAATATTTTTTTAACAAAGCGATGTTTGAATCATTAGACTTGATTTAACATTCAAGGATAATAAACAAACGTAAGTTAAAATAAACACACCGCAACAGTTTGCGTAAAAATCAAACATACTTTAATGCGACAGCTGCATCAACTTGTCAGATTTATCTGGCTGTTTGATATTCTTCTTTGTTTGATGAAGATCCCCTACTAAAGCCTTTTGTTCATTACAAGAAATGTCGTATCCTATAAGAAATACTTACTTTGTAAGTCAGTCGCATTGCTTGTTAAATGTGACCTAAAATACATTGGGTACAAGACGTAAGAAAAATATCTCAGAATTTTAATCATCATTATCATCCGAAAGATATCCACTATACTATTGAAGAGGCTTCCCTTTAGAACGCCGCATTTTTTTATATATATACTAGCTTTTACACGCGGCTTCGCCCGCCTAGAATTCGGTTATCGCGCGCTGTTTCCTCGGGAACTGTGCATTTTTTCGGGATAAAAAGCCCATAAAATATCTCTATGCCAAAAATCACGTCGATTCGTCGTTCCGTTTTGACCTGAAAGACGGACAAACATACATACAAACACACACACTTTCGCATTTATAATATTGTAATATTAGTATGAATAAGAGGGGAAAGTGAACATGAGAGTCACTTGACGGGAAGCAATCACCACAGCCTATGTACACCGCAACACGAGGGATCACGGTACATTACTGGACCTTTAAGATACTCGTTTTAGGCTTCGTTTTTTAAATATGCCTAAGTTGTATCGCTCCGAGAATGCCGTCCTAGAAACCTGGGTCCTTGTTTTGACCAAATGATCATTAATGAACGACCACTCGACACTTGCATCCAACGGTTCTATAAAAATCGGAATTCCAATAAAAACGCGTTTATAATATTTTATACGGGTGTTTAGCCGCGGGTAAACATTATTCCCAATATTTATAAATGTACTTAGTTTTAATTTACGTTGTATGAAAAACTTCCGGAATATCTTCATAACAAACTGGTTAATGCACAACATTAATTTACTATTGCCAAGTGTCAGGATTGGCAGTCAGTTGTGATTGCTAGAATAAAGTGACCGGTTGCCAAAAAAAAGTAGACCCTGAACACCCGGAAAATTCAAACACAAAAAAGAAAACATGCGTGTCTTTGATAATCTAACCATAGTAAAAGAGAACAAGTAGGTCCACTCCGACCCTTTAGGAGACTTAACTGCCTACTCCGGCGCGGACGCTACGGTTGTCGACATCTATTTTTAGATTAATTACCTACCGGCAAATAATTATTCTATGCCGTTATAATTATTATTATACTAAATTTAAAATGTTATTTATAAATTCGCCGGAACGGTGATGGCGACTGTATACACACTACTCATAATACTATAACTATAACTATAATACTATAGCTATATTGTTTATAGATAGGTAGGTATCTATTATTTTTATGTATCCTTGCACGAAACTATTACACTACATTTACAACTATACCCAATACAAAAAATACGTAAGTACGAGTACGCGAACGTAAAAGGTGATAATCTCGCGAAGCGAGCGTAAGACGAGCGAGCTAAAATCGAAACGTAAGGCGCCGACGGCAGCGCAGCCTTGACTAAAGAAAACTTAAATCCTCCTTAAATTATCAGTGTGTGCGTGCGGCGGGTGCGTGCGTACCGGCGCCAACCGGCGCGCAGCATGTAAGCCGCGCGATGTACTTTTGCTCGTAGTGAGCGTACTTGTTCTCTTTTACTATGATCTAACTAACTGGCAGATTACTACTTTTTAGGAAGCCTGTTAATAGCATTCCTTTTTTTCAGTTACTTCTAACGCCAGCTGCAGAGCTTTCCTGGTTGTTGGTACCGCTCTGACGCTGCAGGTAATTGACAAGCTGTTGCCTCCAGTGTCACCTGCTGGCCGGTCAGTGAAATAACAAGTTATGTAGAACGTAGTGGACCTTCTACATAACTTATTATTCAGTATAGTTGCACAAAGACCTCCCATAGACCTCCAGTTGCTTCAGAGAACCCGAGGTCTTAACCAGGTCATCCGTCCATCTCTTCTTGGTGAACATTCTACGCTGCGCTTGCCAATTCGTGATCTTCATTCGAAAACTTTTGGGCCCCAACGGCAATCTGTTCTCCGTGCCCATGATGCATGATATGGCCTGCCACTTCAATTCCTCAACGAGCTAATTAGCTTGGCTATTTTTTTACCTTTATTGTTTTTAACTATCATTTGGTAACAGGTTGCATGTATGTTCCAGGTAATGATGGGAATGATAGCAGTGCAAGTATACGCTGGAACACTATTCAAACAGGCAGCTCCGGATCTGTCCGCCCACTTCTGCTCTGCGCTGTTTGCTCTGGTACTGCTGGCTGGTGGCACCGTCACCGGCATCGTCGCCGACAAGGCTGGAAGACGGGTAAGATGGTGTTGATAAAAGATCAGTCCTAGATGTTGAAGTAGCACCAATATTTGACACAAGAAAGCGTACATGAATATCTGATACTACTCTTTAACAATACTTCACAAAGTAAAACCTGAATCAGTTGAGTTAAACCTTTTATTTCCCTCATTTCAGGTGCTTGTAATATCGTCTTCAGCTTTGGTAGCGCTTTGTATGGGTGCTCTGGGATTTCTAATGCAATCGGGAGTGGCTCCAGCCTGGGTGTCTGCTGTTGTCATCCTCGTCTACTGCTTCTGCTTCAACTTTGGAGCTGGTTCCGTGCCGTATGTGCTGCTCGCTGAGGTTTTCACTTCAGAGGTAATTTTGAGGGTTTTTCGTACACTAAAGCCGACAATCATCATCATCATCATGTCAGTTGAAGGGCATCCAGTGTTGGCCATAAGCAAGGCTCCCCCATAGACCAACAGTTGCTTCTGCTGGCAGGGGCTTGCATACACCACGAAGCTGCGGCTTTAACCAGGTTATCTCGTTAGACGACCAGATGGCCTAGTGGTTAGAGAACCTGACTACGAAGCTTGAGGTCCCGGGTTCGATTCCCGTGTCGGGGCAGATATTTGTATGAAAAATACGAATGTTTGTTCTCGGGTCTTGGGTGTTTAATATGTATTTTAGTATGTATCTATATCTATATAATTATATTTATCCGTTGCTTAGTACCCATAACACAAGCTTTGCTAAGCTTACTTTGGGACTAGGTCAATTGGTGTGAATTGTCCCGTGATATTTATTATTATTATTATTTATTATTATCTCGTTGCATTGCTGGTATAGCAAGAAACGTTAGATTCAAGGAAACTGAATCACGTACCAGGGTGGAGCCTTTGTGCTATTAATGTCATTTTGACATCCCATACTAAATTTTAAATCAATCATTATACCTAACAGAAAAAAGACGAAAAATAGTTTCAAATTTGGAAATCACGACTTAGAATACATACAAATATTTCGAGTTAATTAAAAGCTTAATTTTTTTAACCAAAACTTATTTTATGTACTTAACTTATCTTGTTTTTAAGGCCAGAAGCATTTGGTCCTATAATAGCACAGAAAAATTTTATTTTTTCTCGCCAAAAAATGTACATCAATGAAACTTTGCTTATAACTTTTATCTTGGCACTAAAAATGAGGATCTGCCGAGTCCTACCAAAATTTAGACGTCCTACCCTCTCCTCTCCCAGGGATATGGGCAAGGGCCAACATTTTTAACAAATGCAAATATTACAAACTAGGCAAGTGCGGGGTTTCAATTTTGATGTAATTTTTTGCGCTGAATCGAATGAGACCAATACCCATACTCATAGAATTAATATTTTGCGAGATATGAAGGGTTTTTGTTGAAAACATAGAACAGTCTAAAAATCACTTACCAACAATTGTTTCTCAAGATGTGGATGTGATGGTAATACTGTTTGCTCTCAGTGATCCTGAGAAGCCTATATTGTTGCTTAAACCCAAAATTAGTCGAGTTAAAATGAAAATATTTTGTTTTCTATGTTTTCAACAAACACCCTTCATATCTTGCAAAATATTGGTCCTATGAGCATGGGTGCGGTCTCATTCGATTAAGCGTATAAAAATACATAGAAAATGACACCTCACTTGCTTAGTTTGTAAAAATTTGCATTTTTTTAACGCTGGCCCCTGCCCATACCCCCTGGGAGAGGGTAGGACGCCTAAATTTCGGTAGGACTCGGCAGATCCTCATTTCTAGTGCCAAGATAAAAGTTATACACAATTTTTTATTGATGTACATGTTTTGCCGCCAAACTGTCTTAGTTAGTCTTATTTTACTTGTGCTATAAGGCGTTTATTTTGTGTACAGCCACCAGCTACTAATATCTGACACAACAAAGTGTAGATACATAAATATCTGATAGTACTCTTTTTCTAGGACCGTTAACACGTGTCATATAACCTTTGCACTGTGTTACCTCGTATCACGTAGAAAAATATCCATTTGATTATATCCTTTGCAGGTACAAGGAATCGCTTCAATGATCCTGGTGGAATGGGTATGGCTGCTGAACTTCGTACTCATAGCAGTTTTCCCATTCATGAAGTCTTTGATGGGAGTCCATGGCGCATTCTATGTGTTCGCTTGTGTCGCTGTGGCTAACACCATACTGAGCTACATTAACATACCGGAGACTAAGGGGCTGTCAAATAAACAGATCCAAGAGTGTTTTACGAAATACAATTAGTTAGCAATTGAGTTTGATTTTATTGTCATCCTTGTCTGTCCTTTCCTTTTTAACCCCTGACGCAAAAAGAGGGGTGTTATATGTTTGATGCCAGTGTCTGTCTTTCTCTCCGTGGTATCGTAGCTCTCAAATGGATGGACTGATTTCTCTGAAAGTGAATTGCCCTGCAGTAGCTCTTCGCCAGGTCGGTCTGGTGGTTTTCGAGATTGAACATTGAAATGACAAAATTGAACATTGAAATTACAATATTGAACATTGAAATTACAATATTGAACACTAAAATGACAATATTGAACATTGAAATGACAATGGGATTTTTCAACTGTTCTAAGTTGGTTAGATTGTTTAAGTTCCATTTAAATTTGAATGCAAAAGCGACCTAATGTATGTCGCAGGTGCGGTTTAGACGTGATGAAGTAACAAACAAGCAAACAAATAAATAAACAAACAAAAAAACAGAAAAAACTTTCGCATTTATTAATTAGTGGGATAAAACAGATAGACACTTTTCGGCCCCAAAGGCCATCTGTTCTCCGTGCTATGGCCTGCCAGTATGGCACGTTAAAGCCCAAAGGCTAGTAGGTTCATATAATAATTGCGGTTATAACAATTTATTAGACAGTATTGGAGTTATAGCTTGTGAGATTCCACTAAACAGGGAATTAGGTTCCCGGCCTTTTCCCCAGCTCAGTCGTGTTGGCACGACTGGCCTCTATTGGAACCATAAACGGCGTTTAAACGGAGTGTCTGGAGCCAAAGAGCAAGCCGAAGCAGACAGTAAATACAATTTTTTGATAAATTAGGCGGTAATTAAATAAAATTTCAAAAAGCACATCATTAAATGCTATTGTAACGGATAACTCACGTCTTAAACCGAGTTTAGCTCGACATGTTTCGGGCTATTTCGTAGCCCTTCTTCTCAGGAGCACGCGACTCGGCGGCTGCCGCAACACGCACACTACGCGCCACCATTACTTACCTAAAATTAAATGATTTTTAATTTAATTCAATTAATATAAAGCACCAGAATAACACTTTTTGAACAATAGAGGTTTTTCCGAACCGGTGGTAGATTTTTTTTTGACATTCATAAGTGCTTGTTATAGCCTAAATTGAATAAAAATATTTTGACTTTGACTTTGACTTTGAATATTAAATCCTTACTAATATTACAAATGCGGAAGTATGTCTGTCAGTCTGTTACCTTATTACGCTTAAACCACTAAACCGATTAAAACGAAATTAGTACGATAATAGTTTGAGACCCTGGAATGGATATAGGATAGTTTTTATCCCTGAGAATTGCATAGTTCTCGAAGGATAGTGGAACAGATTTTTCGCAGACGCTTCGTTTTTAGTTCTTGAAGCCACGCACTTGAGGACCTTTATTCCCCAATGGTTATCTGTTCATCGAGCGATGTAACCCTGCCCTTGCCACTTCAACTTGCGTATTCTTGGAGCTATGTTGGTGACTTTAGTTTTTCGACAAATTTCCGTATTCCGAATTCTATCGCGCAAAGAAACTCTGAGTATAGTTTTCTCCATAGCCCGTTGCGTGACTCTCTCTAAGTGGCCCAACCGTCAAAGAACACTTCTCAAAACCATAAGTTACCACTGGCAACATACACTTATTAAAGACGGAATTTTGGATGAGAAGACCTTACGAAATTTTCCGAACGCCCATCTGAGTTAGATTCTTCAGGCAACCTCATTGTCGAAGTTAAACCTGCCTCCTCAGGCAGAACAAGTGTCCGGTCTGTATAATATTACATTCTATGGCCAAACAATGACCATGTTGCAGCCTCCTCTCCCACTGCCCTCTTTTGTAACCGATTGTGCGATACTAGGGTCGCAATTCGAGAAGCAGTAAAGTATTTCAAATAATTTTACTAACACAATAAATTTGAAGGTTTTCATTCTAAAATAATAACTGCGAAATCGCGAGTGTGCCAAAACGGCTGCCAGGATTTGCATGAAATATTAATTTAGTACCTATGTAGTTGGCTGTACGATTGGAATAACACATAGGTAGGTTACTTATTAACAAATAAAGAAGAAGTAAATGAGGAATAATTGATTCAAAATAACTTCTCAGTCGTTGAACCACTTTTGTTAACAGTGTTTTGAATAAATCAATGCGGCTTTATCCAAAAACAACTGGCTTTACCAGCGAAAGTGGACTCATTAACGACATTTTTTACTTTCTGTCAGTACTTAAATTAAACGAGAGTGTGCCAATGGTTTACTCAAATAAGGGACTATAGCTACACTTTGTAAGCAAAAGTAAGTGCAAGTATACAAGAATTATTACTAGAGTTTACCCGCGGTTTCGCACGCGTAAATCATTAGATACAGCAGTTGAATTGAAGTCCCAGGATTAAAAAAATCCCGTGGAAAATTACATCGTGGTTTTCATTGACATTTAATTAAAAGCCACTATGCCAAATTTCGTGACTCTAACCCCACCTACCCCGTGGGAATATTGGGATAAAATGTAGCCTATATGTTATTCCAGATGTCCAGCTATCTAGATACCAAATTTCATCCAAATCCGTCCGGCCGTTTTAGCGTTACCAATCTTCTCGTATCTGGAATCTCGAAAAAACAACCGCTGGGTTTAGAGTCATGAAATTTGGCATGGGTGTTTTAATTTAACGTTAATGAAAACCACGATGTAATTTTAGGGAATTCCCACGAGAATTTAATAAAATCCCGGAATTTACATTCAACTGCTGTATCTAATGATTTACGCGTTCGAAACCGCGGGTAATCGCTGGTTGTACATAAAATACATAAAAATAACAGTCAACTGAACAGTGCCAGTGTTTTGGCTTTAACAGTAAACTTGTGTAGTAAGGCAATTGGTCACTTACTTTACTGCTACATAAACGCATATTGCTTGTGTCAGAATCATTATACGTTATGAATTTATAATCTAAGGATTACTGATTAAAGAGGTTATTTTACGCACACCCACAACTGGCGTCTCATTGACTACCACATTCCTTTCATCCTAAATTACACTTGTATGTCGTTCTGAAATTCATCTGTATTGGGTATCGGTTGAACTACTTCGATGACAAAGGCATTGGAGTTTCCCAGTGAATTTCACATGAGTAAACGATGAGTTTTAGTGTTAGAGCAAAACATTCTGACTTAAGAATATCATAGAAAGGGCATCATACAGAACAATGTTTGCTTTACATTGCTCGCGTCTCGCCGGTCTCTCTACTTGTCTGTTTAACGTTTAATGAAGATTATTGGTAGTTATGTTACCAGCTTTTATTTAATTTTCAATCTTCGTATATATTTAAGTGTATACGTAAATGATCTTTAACATATAACAAGACATATGATCCACTTTTAGTGATTTGAATGACAAAAACGAAAAACTTTATACTACAACTTTGTACTATATATAATACAATGACTCTTTATTGAACACCACTGTAAGCAGTAAAGAAAACAGATATAACATATAGAGATTGTACAAGGCAGCAATAGGCGGCCATATCGCTTTAGAGCGATCTCTTCCAGGCAACCTTTACAATACGGTATTTGACAACTCCTGAATTTGCCATGTCTTAATATTATTATGAAAATATAGATATACAGACAGTGTTTAGTGAAGACTGAAGAGAAAACTTAAATTGGTTTAAAATTGGATTTAAAGTGATTTTTTGAAAAATCCTGTATACCTGTTTCTTTCTCAAACGCTTTTCTCTATGCAGCAAGTATAGAGTATGTCTTTCTCTGTCTAATCTTGAATTTCAAACCTTTATAACTTTGTTATTTCTAAAGGTAGCTTAAAAAGGTTTCTCTATACGATAACAGGCATTATGTAGTTTTAACTTATAAAACATATAGGTACAAAATAGTCAAATACCGTATATAAGTAAGTAATAGATTTTAGCGGGTGAATTTTATTCGTGTTTAAATGTGGCCATTTGTAGGCCTTCACAACTCAACGTGCCATGTATCGTTTGTTTGGTTAACTTTAATTGAATTGAGTTTAGTTTAACCGCTAGCCAGCGGTTAGGCTTGATTGGATTAAGTTTCCACTGAATAGTTCGCAAAGCTTCTCGATTAGTTTCTCAGCGGTTCTGGTGCCCTGGTACTGGAGTCGGCTGTTCAGTTGTTTACTGTTGCGATAAGGGGTTATTTGGTAATGTTTGACATTAGCTTTGTTGGAAGCGGAGCGAAGCGTATCGGAGGGGTCTGTATAGTATCGCCGAATGATTGTATGTCCTAATATAATAATAATATATTGTGTCTTTGTCGATTGTCCTTATTCTTGTTCTTTGTCTAATGTATAAATTTTATGTGTATCGAATATGTGTAAATAAATGTTTCTCTCTCTCTCTCTCTCTCTCTCTTATTGTTAACTGTATAGACAACAATAAGGACAAACGGTGAAACCATCGACTTTTTAAGGAATTTAATTCAATAAACCTAACCTAACCCATTCAAGGTAACCAAAATATTTTCAGTTTCATGTGTTAGGATCGATCGATCATTAGGACAAAAATTACATTAGGACAAACGAAGAGCTCCCGTAGTGGAGAAGTTATTGTAAATTGTGTGTTGTAAATTGGGTCTTGTTCACGAGTCATAATATTGTTGTAAGCCATAATATGTTTGTCATAATAATCATTTGCCATAACTCTTTTTTCCCTTAAGCTAGGTATACAGGATGTAACATTCATATCGGTCAGTATGGGAGTCTCAAATTGTAAGATATACCATACCAGAACCATGCCATCGATTTCAGTAAAAAGAAAAACTGCATTAATACTTTTTTTAGACTTGTATTCAACTCGGGAATCGTATCCGAACGTTTTAAAAATAAAACTTACATTATGAAAAATATGAAATATTGTATGCATTTTATTCCTACCTACACTACCGATATCCAAAAAGAAATACCCACATAATGTATGTTTTATTTTCCAAAACGACCGGGTTCGATTCCCAAACTGAGTACAAGTTTTTTTTTTAAATGTATGAATGCAATTTTCCTTTTCACTTAAATCGGTGACAAAAGTTATTAAGAACAAATCTTCGTAGGTATGTCTCATACTTAGTTTCAGATTTTCCCACCCTTGCCGATATGAATATTAAACCCTGTATAAAATAATAAATCCTGTTGAACTCAAAATGTATGTTAGGTTAGGCACATTTTATACATAACAATCAGAAATAATTTATACTTTTCAAGAAAAAATAATTATGGCAAATGATCATTATTTCAAAAATTACTACTTTTTACTCTTAAACTCACTCTTTGTTGGACCCTAACTGATTGCTCCTCTCATCCACTCAAAGGTTGACTAGTAGATGACCCTTAAAGGGATAAGTTCACCATTGTACAAGTATCTCAAAATTTGTCGATTGTATTTTGTTTATTTATTCTTTTGTAAAATAAAGAGTTTACATACATAATTACATTATCTCGCAGATTAGGAAATTGGTTATTTAGTTGAAGGAAACCTATTCAAAATCTATGGTGTGTGTGTGTGTGTGTATGTGTGTGAACTCTGACTTACACTAGGCCGGTTTAGATACTCGTAGATAGACTTGTGTAACTTTTGCACAGTCATAAAATGCAATTAAGTTGTACTTAGTTCATTTATGTTGTTAATCAGGTACTAAGCTTTCATAAAATGATATCACAATGAATGACATGAAAGCGAACAGAGGACCACGAAGCTGATTCCGATGAAGCGTTATTAATACTAGTAATAATGTCTAATTAACAACAAAAAAAGCCATGCTAGCTAGTTTGACCTTTAACAGAAAATCCTACTAATATTATGTGAAAGTTTGTGAGTGAGTGAGTATGTTTGTTACTTCTTCACGCTGAAAAGGCCAGACGGATTTGGATGAAATTTGGCAAAAAGTTAGTTTATAGCCTAGATTAAAACTTAGGATACTTTTTATCCCGATATTGCCACGGGATAGGGATAAAATCTCTAAATAACAACCGCTGGGCTTAGAGTCATGAAATTTGGTATGTAGATAGCTGGACGTCTGGAATAACACATTGGCTAATTTATATCCCGATGTTCCCACGGGATAGGGATAAAATCTCGAAATAACAACCGCTAGGTTTAGTCATGAAATTTGGCATGGGTGTTTTAATTTAACGTCAATGAAAACCACGGTGTAATTTTAGGGAATTCCCACGAGAATTTAATAAAATCCCGGAATCTCAATTCAACTGCTGTACCTAATGATTTACGCGTGCGAAGCCGCGGGTAAAAACTAGTTAGGTTATAAATTTAAGTCGTTTGTTCGCCGCTAGACAGCGCTGCTCGAAGCAATCGCAACGGCTGCGTTCAGCAAACCGCGAAAGGCCGTGTTGCACGGGGCAGGGATTCTGTGACCGATAAAAATGGTCTCGCCGGAAGACCAGCGCTGGCTCCACCCCCGGAGTCCGCATTTACGAGTATGCTGAGGCGGGACCTTTTTCACACACAATTTAGTATTTGTAAAAAAAAAATGAGCTCTGGTTGAGTTCGAAACGCGTCAGTGTAGTGGTGGTGGTGATAGATGGGTTTGTGTGATTTGTGTGTGTTCTTACAGTGTGGAGGTGGAGGAACTGCATGAAAACGCATATTTTGCATAAGCTTAGCTATCGTAAGGTCGCGGGTGAGCAAGGAAATTCTTTTAGTTTATCGATATGGACCTCCGCAAAGTAACGCCTGATTCAATAAATTATTTGTTTGTTTGTTTTTTTTGTTGTTTTATATTTTATATTTTTGTTGTTTTTGTAGTAATAATTGTATGTGTATTGTGTGTGGAATGGCCCAAGCCCTCTTGTTCTGAGAGGAGGCCTGTGCCCAGCAGTGGGACGTATATAGGCTGATGATGATGATGATGTGTGTGGAATAAACTTTTTCATTTCATTTCAAAATCATGCGATGATGATAATATTGTAATTAAACTGAAAATTGTATCGTATCGGAATATACTATGGGGCTGTTTCACCATCCATTGATTAGTGTTAACTGACGGTTAAATGTGATGCCGTCTCTATTTGTTTCGTACGAATAGACGGAGACGACATCACATTTAACCGTCAGTTAACACTAATCAATGGATGGTGAAACAGCCCCTATATCTACTAAATATCAAGTCTCTACATCACTGAGTCAGTTATAAAAATAAGAAAACTTTTATTCTTTATCCTACAAGAATTTGTAAAAATCTGTTCTTAGGGCATCTCTATTACTCGCAAGGAATATGTCTGTCAAACTTAAAACCTTTAGCTTTAGGCTGTCCTTTAGGTTGTCTATCAGTCAGTAAGTCATTCGCATTACTCGTTTCTATATACGAGTAGGTATATAATTATGATTACGTCACAGTTTCATGAAACTGAGAACATAAAAAAACAAAAGACGCACATACCTGTACCAGGAGCGCATAATAACGCAGAAACTCTCGAAATCAAACACCAAAATAGGTGTAACCATGCCAAGTACCCAGTTTGATAGAAATCAGGTGTCAATCGTTTTGGCCGGTCCACAGCACTCGGCACCCAACGCGCGTCAATTCGAAAACGCTTAGAAAACAGCGACTCAGTCTCCTCATTAACCCAGAAAATGCTGGCTGGTTCGCAGCATGCATTCAAATGCCACGAGCGAAATTTTATAAGGCGACTCGTCTCCTTTTGGAGCCGCTGGTTCTGCGGGTATACCAGTGAAAGACGACAGAAACTAGTATGCGAGATATATTTGCCTGAGCGACTTCGTACTGGCCAGTACCTCGGTAACCGCCGTCGGCGCCGCACGTAACGGTTTTTAAATCGTGCCGGTTTAACTTACGTTCGATTTTCAAAATTGCCAGTGCTGTGGTTTTGCGGAGCCGTGTGACTTTGGAACAACTTTGAGTAAGTTTTTTTTTTCTTAAAAAGATCATGGCTTTTTTTGGTTCCAGCCTGGAAATATGAAAATATATTTAATCAAATAGGGATTAAACCACAGAAAGAAATTGATAATCAAGTAAACTTTTAAGAACTTAACAATAATAAAACATGTAAGGGTAATGATAAGTATTAGCACGTAGTTGAATTTTAAATGACATATATTCTTAACATTGTTTCGAAACTAGATGTGTGCAAATTTTCTAAGAATCTAAAACTAACTCAAATTACCTATACGAGAAGAAAGTTCAACATCTTACTTTAATAACCTTGGCCTTACTGGGAACTTTTAATCAAAATAAACCTTTAACTAAAACTGGTTCACTCTCGACCCCGTTACATATTTCATAGAGCACTGTCATATTACTAACTGCATTTATATTATTTTTACAGTTAACCAATTACAAATTAAAATTCACGTCAAATCTGTTTCAAATTTATGTGTCCGGCAATCAACTTTAAAAGGCTTTTACAATTAAATTAAAAACTTAAAAATTCATTATGCATAAACAAGATACTTCAACATTTGTAACTGTATTCAAAATGTCCTACTCTTATATAACTTTTGTGCATCCTTTTCTCAATTGTTTTTTCTCTACTTTAGTAAATAAAAATACTATGATTTAGTTATCAATGTATTTTGCACTAATACTTTGCCTGAACAGACTAATGCAAAACTTAAAATATATGTAACTAGAGTTAACCCTGGGGCTTCGCACGCGTAAACTATTCGATCTGGTAGTTACAATTGAAATTCCGGGATTTTACAAAATTCCCGTGGGAAATCCCAAAATTTATATCGTAATCTTCATTGAGGTGTTGTGTTAAGAACAATTATCCCGTGGGAATATTGGAATCAAAGTAGCCTATGTGTTATTTCAGACATCCAGCTACCTACATACATACCAAAATTCATGACTAAGCCCAGTGTAATCTGGTGCGCGGCAATGAATGGGTAAAGAGCTTTACAGACTGCAATGCAGGATGATGAATAGATTTCTTTTTCCCTGAATGGCAACACTGGCATAGATCGCACGTTTTTGGCTAGAAATTCGAACTTGTGATTTTATTTTGCTTAATATACAGAATGTCATGTTTTATTATTATTTTCTCAAGTTTTTCGCGATTCTCAAGGTCAAAGAATCGAATTGCCTTAAAATTCCAGAGAAATAATGCGTTGTTTGGGAGAAACGTGTCAAAATGGTGTTGTAGAGCGCCATCCTGCTCTGTCTCATTTTTTTGTCCCGTTCTGGCGGTTCACTTTTATGTTATAGATGCTTAAACGCGGATAGTTCGAAAAACTCGTGTTGCTAAACGAATGTGATACCTACCCTACTCGAGAACCACGGCTGCTATGTGGTCAAAACGTGGACGGAATTTTAGCAAATTGCAACGAGATGGACGGATGACCTGGTTAAACCCGGGGTTCACGGTGGACGCAGGCCGCTTCCCACCGAAGCAACTGGAGGTCTATGGGGGAGGCCTATGTCGAACAGTGGTCGTCCTTCAGCTGAAACTTATGATACATATACGTAAATGGTTTGTTAGTAACGAGGCGTTATAATAGTGCTTTCTTACCTAGCACATCTATTTTTACGTCAAGGGTCGTAAATAGAATTGACTGCCCGCTACACATACAGTACCTAGTAAATGCCTCTTCCCAGTTAGAAGACATTTATTTATTAATAAAAAAACAGAATTACAATAAAAACATAAGAAATAATAATGGGATAAATCCGCCTTTGTCCTTAACACTTTTTTTTCTGTAACCTTTTTGTTTTTCCTTTTTGTACAATAAATAATATAAACAAACAAAAC
>NC_133495.1:9738898-9786915 GCF_025370935.1 Choristoneura fumiferana
TTTTTTTTAAGTAAAGCTTGCACTTTTTTTTCGCTGAACGTAATTCAATGACCCAGTTTTAGTAACATCATCATTATAATCATCACCATGTCGGCCGTCCTCCACTCTTGGACATAGGCCTCTTCCATAAACTTCCAGTTGCTTTGGTTGGTAGCAGCCTGCATCCGGACTATATAGCCTGCCCATTGCCTGTTCAACATGCTGATTCGCAGGATATATATGTAGAAAACATGCTTACCTAGCATTAACGGTTGAGTAGTCTAGCTCAAGAGAGCTGATCTCGCAAGTCTTGTATGAAGGAAGCGAGTATTTTTAGCTTTTGTCCTGAATTTTACATCCTCGTTGGACAATTGAGGAAATTTAAGACTTTCTTACTGTTATTTGAGACTCCGTGTTGAACATAAAAGTGAAGGCGCCCTGAAAACTAACTGTAAAATTATCACTGTAAGATATAATTACGATGCACAACAATAGCTTTTTCATTCCAACAGCAATTGTAATTGTTTTCCTATCATTGTGCGGTATCGTTCCATGTAACCGTTACACGCTGTAAATACGAATAAATATATGTATAAGATACTACATTCATCTGTTTTGTTAATAAACTGGTTTTAAAATCAGAATACGAAGATTATTGACGACTTTATTTTGATGGCGGGTTTGATTGGCACTTTTTTAATTATAAGTTGCTAATTTTGTCATTCGAATGACGGGTTGGATTAGCTTTATGTTAAAAAATGTGTTACAGCGTCTGGCTATTTATCTATGGAGCTTCCAAGTTTTAAAAGCGATTGATAAGGTTTATAATTTAATAAATATCTGTAATAAATTAATAATTAAGTGCAGTTTTAAATTTTCTTCGTATTTTTCATCATTTACCCTCTATTTTATTTCAGCAGTGCTGTCAAAGTAGGACTAAATGATTAGTGAGTAAAATTAAGCCCAGTACATGCAATTGATGACATTAATTAATATACGCAAAATTTCATTTTATTTCGGAAAACGGAAAGATGCAATTCTTTCGACACCACCCCTTTCTTGTTGTTTCCACTAACCGGTTTGTACACTCAGATTACCCAGTCTCATTCGGAGAAGGACGATATCACCTCGTATCTAGTATATGGTCCCATTCTAACTCGAAATCTCCGCATCAAACCAGAGGCATAGCAGCCCTTCGCTAGATTACGTTATGGTCGCCAAAATAGCTTATGTACGGGCCAATAACAAATTGTTTTCACTACCTATGTCCAAGCTCGGAATCCTTGCAAGAACTTTATTGTAAGAAAAAAGAAAAAGTACACTGATTTAACGCCATAAAAACATCACAATCACATAACAATGGAAAGGAGACAAAACATAACATGACACTAAATAAGTTCCCACTCAGCGTAATGCCACGGCAAGCCGTGCAGAGCAGGCAATGTTGTAGCCTGTTAATATGAGAATAAAGAAGAACAAGAGCCTGTTAAGTAATCATCATCATCATCCCAGCCTATATACGTCCCACTGCTGGGCACAGGCCTCCTCTCAGAACAAGAGGGCTTGGGCCGTAGTTCCCACGCGGGCCCAGTGCGGATTGGGAACTTCACACGCACCAATGAATTGCTTCGCTGGTTTGTGCAGGTTTCCTCACGATGTTTTCCTTCACCGCAAAGCTCGTGGTAAATGTCAAATGTAATTCCGCACATGAATTTCGAAAAACTCAGAGGTGCGAGCCGGGGTTTGAACCCACGACCCTCTGCTTGAGAGGCGATAGGTCAAACCACTAGGCCACCACGGCTTCGACCCCGCCCACGGTTCGGCCACGGTTGTTAAGTAATAGGCGCCAATAAAATATTTTAGCAAGGTTGCATACTCCCTCCCCCTCTTGTTCTGAGAGGAGGCCTGTGCCCAGCAGTGGGACGTATATAGGCTGGGATGATGATGATGATGATGATGCATACTATTTCGATAATTTAATACTGGCCGTTTTGCTGTCAATGTGTAATTTTCTTCTAAAAACGGCAAAGCGCAACTGGCAAATAAAAATTATGAGTGTAAAGTTAGAAATTCTGACGTGACATTGGCAAAAGTGTCTCGCAGCAAATGCCATATCAACAAAAAAAAAGTTAGAAATGAAGCAGAATTACTGACTTAGCAAAACCTATGAATATCTTGTAAAATAATGAAGGTACTGAAAAATAAATGCAATCAACTAACTTAATGATAAATATTTTTTTGGTGTCTAAGGTTTTCAGTTATTTACTTAACACCTTCTATAGATAAAATATTACGTGGAGGTTTGATGAAAGCTTGTAAAATTTGTTTTATATACTTATGTGTTAACACCACAAACGCATTTCAAGTCATTTCGTCGATACCGATCGCGGTTTAATACGTCTATTATCTCAATCCGAAACCTATAAACGTCGCGTCATCGTCGATGAATCGCTTATTGGCTCAGGTCAAACAATCTATGACACAGTTGGATTTGAATAACGTCTAGCTATTGATTGTATTGTGACTGGGTTAGCCCGTTTGCAGGCGAAAGGTAACATTACGGAGTATCTGATCGGAAAGGTTAACGAGTGAGTTTCGGGGGCGAGCAAAAAAGAGTGTTTGTAGTGAAAATATAGTGAATATAATAATAGTAAATATGGGATCCCCTTCAATCGCATATTTTTTTAGACTATATTATTTATATAACGCTTTAAACTTTCGTGATTCTCACTCATAGTCAAAATACCATAGCTGCCTAGCAGCGCGAGTTCTTCGAACTAATGTAAAATAATAATATAATGTAATGCAAAAATGTAATGTAATGTGTGTTATTAATAAGTGTCGGCGTCGGGATGAATGTTCGGAGGGACGATCGGACGTTGTTAGTGTTGTGTGTCGGTGTGATAGGGTGACTAATAAAAATGACCAAGTGCGGGTAGTTCGTGATACGAGTGCCGGTACTATTAGTGATCAAGTGCGGGTAGTTCGAAGAACTCGCGCTGCTAGGCAGACTTGACACCCCACACTTCAGTCTACTCGTGACCACGGCAACTGTAACGTTGCCGAAACGTCGAGGTAAATATACTTGTGTAAAAATAGCGTGATAAGTCCCGTATATGGTATTTTGACTATGACTATATTATTGTTTCGCATAATTGATTTGTCATCATTTGTATTGGCATAATAGTACTGTCGCATAGTAATACTTTGGCCTACTACTTTTTTGGCATATTAAGCTATTAGAATAATTTCAGTTGGACTAATTTGTATTAGACTAATACACATTATGCATATTATTGTTTGGGCTATTGATTATTTGTTATAAATGAACAACCAAATATTCGATTAGGTTAGATCACGTTAGGTACATACATTAGGTTAGGTTAGGATAGTATGATATCCAGGCGCGAAGCGCCCAAGCAACGCAGAAATAGGAGATCCAATAGAGAACCAGTAAATATTTATATTTATTCGCATTCGTATATTTGTGGGACTGGGCTGGCTGGCTGGTATTTGCCGGACTCGTCAAGTTGTGGGCCATAACCACCGGGTGACAAGGCGACCTGGCAGACCTTGACGGCGATAGTGGAATAAACTGGACTACATCTTGAAGGACGAGCCCTTGTATCCAGTTATAATGTATATTATAGCCCTTGTATGTATATTCTATACTAATATAAAAGAGGGGTAGATTTTGTGAACTTGTTTCTTTGTATGCAAGGAAATAATGACCGCAAGCTCGTTTTCCCGCTATTTGATTTAAAAAAAAATGTTGGTGCGTGCGTGCGTCTGTGTGATTGTTACTCATACACCTACATGCTAAAACGGCTACAAAAATTGGATGAAATATACTACTGGACGTCTGGAATTTTATATATTTTTTTTATATACGACTGGATGACAAACGAGCAAGTGGGTCTCCTGATGGTAAGAGATCACCACCGCCCATAAACATCTGCAAACCAGGGGAATTGCAGATGCGTTGCCAACCTAGAGGCCTAAGATGGGATACCTCAAGTGCCAGTAATTTCACCGGCTGTCTTACTCTCCACGCCGAAACACAACAGTGCAAGCACTGCTGCTTCACGGCAGGATTAGCGAGCAAGATGGTGGTAGCAATCCGGGCGGACCTTGCACAAGGTCCTACCACCTGCAAAACACATTATTGCATTATATTAGTGTACAATTGTGCGTGTAGTATGTATGTGTGTATAACAATATGTATGCTGATAGAGTCATTGACTTTTTTTGATGTTCAATTAATTGTATACAATTTTTATTATCTTTCGAGCGACATTTAACTGTTTTAATTGTCTAATACCTTTAAACGAGCAATTCTTGTAGTATATAATCAGAATCTTGGAAACGGCTCCAACAATTTCGATGAAATTTGGTACGTGTCGGTTTTCGGGGATAACAAAGCGATTTAGCTTGGTTTTATCTCTGGGAAAACGCTTATTATCAAGTTTTAGCCCAAGCAAAGCTTGGTCGCCCAGGTACTAATAATTAAGTACTTACTTTAAAGACAGTCCGCGCCACATATACATTTTATCACAAACAATCAAGGCGGATATCTTATTATTCTAATATGAAACTAAACAAAATGAATACCCAGTCGTAAATATTATAATACTGCGCGCTCATAACAATAACACCGCTAGAACAGTTAACTTGTTTTACGGTAAACAGCCGGCCAATTAAACTGCTTACAAAATAACCAACTTAGAAAACTACACCATGTCAGCCGAAAGACGTCCACTGCTGGACATAGGCCTCCCCCAAGGCTCTCCACTCAGACCGGTCTTGTGCTTTCCGCATCCAACGCGATCCCGCGATCTTAACCAGGCTGTCTCTCCATCTTGTTGGAGGCCTACCGACAGCTCGTCTCCCGGTCCGCGGACGCCATTCGAGAACCTTCTGACCCCATCGGCCATCAGTCCTACGAGCAATGTGCCCCGCCCACTGCCGCTTCAGTTTCGCAATTCTTCGGGCTATGTCGGTAGCCTTAGTTCTACTGCGGATATCATCATTTCTGATTCTATCCCGCAGAGAAACCCCGAGCATAGACCTCTTAGTGGTATCACACGTGCGTTGCCGGACTTTTGAGAGATTGTTAGCCTCGTTTTTTAAAGAAACGATTTTTATCAAACACAACCAAGCACCGCAAATAAACTTGCTTTTGTGTAAGAATCCATGCGTTTGAGAGCTACGATGCCATGCCACATACAGATAGACAGACATTACCTTCAACTTGTAACATCGTCCGGCGTCCAGCCTTTTTAGCATGAAGAAATAGGAAACACACACGCCAAGGACACATATAATACTTTCAAACTTTCGCATTTCTATTATTACTAGGCAGTAGGGCGTAGTTTTGAAATCTGATTACAGATTACGATTACATGTAGTTAACTTTTTTCGTTACATAAGTTATAACTACTTACTACTTTAGTTTTAAGAATATTGTGTTTTGTTTTGCGATCACTGAAAGTGGGTCAAATATAACTTGCTAGATTTGACCCATACATACACAAATACATCGCAAATAAAAGCTTGTAAAAAAAAAGTGACACGGTTGGTTTTTATAAATATCGAGGAACTTGGCTTATCTCGGTAGATCTGTTATTATATTTTTTTTGTATAAAGGTAAGTATCTAGTTAGACAATGTAATCAAGTAACTGATTGCAACTACAATTTGTACTTATTAACCGAAATTTTTAACTACCTACCTACATTTTAGCAAATGATCATCGGACAAAATGGTGTACTGCCGTTTCGGCAAAATATTTGTCGCCAAATTTCACTTCCCAAAAAACTTATCGCAGTAGTTTCATTTCCCAAACGAATCTTTAGCATATTGACATTTCGCATTTTATTCATTTCGTCAAATTATCATTTGGCATAATTTTACTTTGTCAAATTTTATTACGACAAACGTTTATTAAGCAAACGTTTTCTTTTGGCTAATATTGTATTCCAAAAAAATGTTTGTTAAAAATTACATTTCGTACAAACCAACCACAGAAACCAACGGCTATCAGAAATGTACATTAGGTTAGGTTAGAACTGCGTCTTCCACAGAAACAAACTGCTATCAGAAAAAGTAGATGAGGTTAGACTGCTTCCCCCACAGAAACGAACTGCTACCAGAATAGTAGGTTAGGTTAGGTTAAAACTGCGTACCCCGCAAAAACGAACTGCTATCAGAAATGTACATTAGGTTAGGTTAGAACTGCGCCCCCCACAGAAATGAACTGCTCCCAGAAAAGTAGGTTATTATATTTTCATGCGATATTTTTGGAAGAGTACGTTATGCCAAACGATACATTTTACTAAATAATTGCCAAGTATTATGACACATGACTAAGTAATTATTTATGAAACAATAATTTGCAAAAAATAAATTTATTAACTGTAAAATTGCGATAAGTTTTTTTGGCAAATGATTTTTTGCCAAATGATAATTTGAGTAAAATATTTTGGGATGTGATACAAAATATATACTTCTTCAGTGTCCGTTTTTTCGCCTGCCGTTGGAACAGAGTATAGCCTTCGTCTGCGTAGAATTCGTTTATCACTATCAGGAACTATGCAATTTTCCGGGATTAAAAACTATCCAGTCTTTCCCGGGACTCTACCTATATATCGAATTTTATCTTAATTGGTTCAGCGGTTTCGACGCCAATAGGTAACAATAAAACAGACTTATAAACTTTCGCATTTATATATTTTTTTTTCATATTAGTAGGATAACGTACATTTTGCACAGGTAACCTTCGTACATCGACACAGTCATACTTCACTATAGAATAGGTAGTTTTCGATCTCTACCTCAATCGAGAACTGGGTGCAAGTAGCTCTGAGTATTTGACCTTAATCCCAACGATTGGGGTCAATGTACCAGTCATTGGACACATTGGCTTGTTAAGAATTAATTTAAATAGTTATTGGTACCAATCAATGTTCGATCGAAAGTGACAGTAGGTGTTTGAGTATTGACACTTTCACGAGTTTTTTAGCTGGCAAAGCTTTTATGTGGATGATTGCGGTGCTTGATTTGAGAGGTTTTTTTGTAGGTAATATTGAATTCATTAAGTGGGGTAAAAACAGTTTTTGTTTTGAAACAAATAAAAAACAATGTTATGTTTAACACGCTTATGTCAGCTTGTGACAATCTGAAACAATCTTTGAACTCGATTTTCATTCACTTAGTATTCACACAAAACTTGGCAAATTATATCGAGTGGGTTCTTTAACGGGAGCTCATAATTAAAACATACATCGCACTCGTCGACCTGAATGACATAGTTAAGGCGACTTTTAAAATAATTGGTTCGATTTTTATCAATGTACGCTATCTTAGAGCCCAAATTGATGTCGCTTTTCATGCTACAAACATCAAAAATGTTTCTTTGCATTGCTTCTTCGAATAAAGTTCAGAGTATAATAGAGATAAAAAAACTGGTAGGACCTTGTGCAAGGTCCGCCCGGATTGCTAACACCACCTTGCTCGCTAATCCTGCCGTGAAGTGAAGCAGCAGTGTTTGCACTGCTAAAAATCTACGACCGGTTCGGAAAAACCTCTGTTGAGAAGAATCCGGCAAGAAACTCAACGAGGTATATTTTTTTAAACAGATTTACAATATTATTAAATGATATCTATACATCACAAGTATTTAACACAACTTTACTTTTAACCCAGTAGGTTCGCTATTTGAAGGGATGGCTAATGCGGATCGGAACTATTTCCAAATATCCCTGCCCATGATATAATCATTAACTTTATAATACGCCTTAGATATTAATGTCTTCTTGACAATATAATCTGAATTGTTGTAACACACCGCATGCACTTTGCGTTTGAAAGTGATACCTATATAGTTGTTTTCTTAGATGGTAAGTAGGTAATCAACCGAACTACCCAAGCGCGGTAATGCATGAGTATGATACTAGTATTTCAGGGAGGTGGTCGTGTCTAGCGTCATAGCCCAGTGCACAAACTGTGTTGCAGTGCATTGAACACACGGACTGTCATGGGTGTACAGTCGAATAAACCGATTCATTTATGTACCAGGGTGGAACATTTTATTATTATTCCCCTTGATGGCGGCCTTAAGGCTTGGGCCAATGTCAGTTACGTACGATGATAGGTTTGCGGTTGATTCTGCAGATCGCCAACAGTTTGACAGGAGCAAGAAAATAATTTTGAAAATAAAAATAAATCCTTTTCTGTCGAACGCTGTTGCAGGAATCACGTCACACTACGACAAAGACAAAACATGTTATTATTGGTTAGAACTATAGTCTTATGTTATTAGAGGATATAAAATCGCACAAAATGATAATAAAAGGAGAATATACATAACGATGGAGGGATTTAAAGTTAACAGGGCGAGGAATGTAAGGGGGGAGGAGGTCATACAAGGAGGATGACAGCTTCAATCATTCAATTTTTTTTTTATGTTTTTAAAGTCACACAATAAATTAATTTTATAGTTTACAAAATATCTATTTATTTATGTAGTTTTATGTAGTTAATGGTGTGTGGTGGTGTGTTGTAGTATGTCTTTATAACGGCCCGAGGGTTGCCGACGGTGCTGGCTGAAAATCAGCGCTGGGGTGTTTTTAACGCTTCAGCATTATGCTGAGCCAGTGTCCGATTCACAACCGCAATGACACATACCTTTGTGTTGTTTTTTTTTGTACCTAATAATTTTGTTGTCTTGTGTTGTGAATAAATGTATTTTCTTTCTTTCTTTCTTTGTTTCAAAAAATAAATGATCAAGACAGCCTTCGTCTAAACCACATTCACACAAAGAGTTGTCTTTCATACGGATCTTGTGGAGGAAAACAGGAGTACATGAGTGGCCCAGTCTCAATCTGCATATTGTTGACGTAGTTGCTTTATTAGCGGCACGGAATTTAAAGAACCAGGGTTTGACGGGAACATTATTTTGAACATCAGAGTAGTGAAGTCCTTTCATCTGACTATATCTTGTCCAGTCAGCGAGCCAATCCGAATCCAGTCGATCCTAACTGAACTGCTCTAGGCAGCCTGAACGGGTCGCATCCTTAGCAAGCTGATCTACAGTCTCGTTGCCCCGGATTCCAATATGACTTGGGATTCAGGCCAATGAAACTTGTGGAACATTTTAATAATTAGGTTTAGTATGACTTGACAAAAGTATGGGATGTCAACATGACATTAGTACCTAGCACAAATGTTCCAAACAGGTAAATAAAGCGTAAAAAGCAAAATAAGTAAAGTAATAGAGATTTAATTAAAAAAATAAAAAATAAAAATGAAGTGGTGTAGGTAACATCCAAAATAAAATAACCCCATGCTGCGTACATTTTAGTTAGAAGTTCTGCCAATAGTGTTTTTTACAGACACGCCTGTTTGTAGCATATGGAGGGTGGTACTGGGTGACCTGATGGCAAATAGAACACCTCTACTCGTATCTGGCTACGTATGCACTATGCGGCCAACCGCGCGGTTTTAGCGCGTCGTCTCTTTCTCGACCGATACTTTGAAGAGGGATGGCGCGCCAAAACCGCACGGTTAGCCGTATAGTGCATACGTAGCCTTGACTCGTGCAACGTCAAAAGATTTTCAGTTTGAGGCTATTTTATTTGTATATATGTATTGTACGTCGAAGTTTTGTGGTTGTAGGTAGTTAATCTAACAGGGTAAATGTTGAACTTACATACCTTTTAAGATCTTCATTACAATATTTAACGCAATAAGGAGTTTGAGTTTGTAGTAAAATTTTACTTAAGAGCCGGTCTAGTCTAGTGCATAGTCTAAGCTTTACCGAGCTATACGATGCAATAAATGCACCGGTTCCCGACACGATCGTAAGTAATGCGCCTCGCCTCACGATGCTTGTAGGGAGATCGGCTTAGGGATGGGACGTTGGCCATAACTCAACTCAAAATGATAATCGATATACCCAAAATCTAAACGTTTATTAAATATGCAAGCAAAGCCGCAAAGGGCTCCTGTCAACTTTTGTACTAACAGCGCTTTAAGAAAGGCCATCATTGCCAAAAGTAATTTATTCAACACATAATTTATACCTAACTAGCTTCTGCCCGGGATTTCGTCCGCGTGGAATTCGGGTATCGCGCGCTGTTCTCCCGGGAACAGTGCATTTTTCCGTGATAAAAAGTAGTCTTTGTCACTCTCTGGCCCATAAACTATCTCTATACCAAAAATCACGTCGATCCGTCGCTCCGTTTCGACGTGAAAGACGGACAAACATACAAACACATACACTTTCAAATTTATAATATTAGTATGGATTACAACATTATTATAAGCTTTTTGCTAACTATGCTTGCATTGTAATCAAAGTCACATAAAATAATGTAACAATAATGTAAAATGTATACCGAATATTAAATGACTTTACATAACAAACACTTGACGCTGACTGCAGGTACAAATTAAGTAGATTGGCCTATTGCTAAAAATCTATTTCGACTGCGTAATTATCGACAAATATCGGTTTTTCACATCCCTACGTCATCGGAGCCGTTGTATCTCGTGTTCACGGCGGCTTTCGTTGACATTTGGCAGTAACTGTCCGCAAGAGCGGTTTATGATTGTTGAAATATGGTTTGTCTGGGCTAGTTGAAAAATTTATGCTTTCTCGTATTCTAGCAATGGTTCTTAGATATGTTTCATCAAAATCGGTTCGGCCGTTTTTAAGATATTGAACTTTGAAGTGACAAAGTCGGGGATTTAACAACTTTTTGTTGGTTAGGTTATTGAGCGTATGTATGTATTATGTTCCTTGCTTTGTTCCTCTTTGTAGCTGCTGGTTTTGAATAATGAGATATCATTAGATTCGTCAAAGTTGTCGGAGTGACATAGGGTAGGTATAGATGTATTGAACAATGTCTGTCTGTCCGTCCGCGGCTTTGCTCAGGGACTATCAGTGCTAGAAAGCTGTAATTTTGGCACAAATATATATGTTAAGTATGCTGATAAAATAGTACATTCAAAAATTAAAAAAAAAAAATTTAGGGTGGTAGTAAAAATATCAAACTTACAAGGAAAACTATAACGGTTAAGTTTTCTTGAGAATTATTAGTAGTTTAAGAGTAAATAGCAGCCTAAGGTATAAAATATACCTAAACTTGGAATATTCCGTACAAAATACGAAATCCTAAGAAAAATGCAATGTATAATTAGACTGTTATAAACTATTATGGCACAATAATATCCTGTTTAGAAAAATACTACTTAATTTTTTCGTAAGGGCTACGGAACCCTATTTCGGGCGTGACCGACACGCTCTTGGCCGGTTTTATTTGATTAGCTTCAGTAAACCTCAATAAGCTAATTGAGGAAGCAAGATAAACTGACAAAATACAATGGCAAAACATTATTCACTATAACTGTACATACCTCTAATATTTCAAATCGGCATCCGCGAAAAAAAATATGAATGAAGGATCTTATTGTATTAATCATCATCATCATCAGCCGGAAGACATCCACTGTTGAACAAAGGTCTCACTCTTAGAACGCCACAATGAACGATAACTCGCCACTTGCATCCACCTTGCATTGTAATAATACGAGTATGGATTAAGTATCTTCTAATCTCCGAGGGCTACAAATCGGCCCACTAAGGCATTTGAATTCGCCCGCCAACGCGTTGATCGACCAGCGCTAATAACACGAATATTTTTTGTAGTTGGTGCCTCTGACAGTAGAAGCCTGTCGCCACCTCCGCCCAATAATTATATTTGCCCACCTAGAAAATTTATTGAACCAAGCGTCACTTTGCACAGGTCCGTATTAAAGAACTAAAACAATTACTTTGCTCACTCGCGACTTTATATGATAGCTACATTTAATATGCAAGAAATGTGTGCATGCAATTCCTCCACCTCCAAACTGTAAGAACGCACACAAATCACACAAACCCATCTATCACCACCCTACACTACACTGACGCGTTCCGAACTCAACCAGAGCTCATCTTCAGAGCAACACAACCCTTCCCCATGCTACCAGATTTTAGGCTACACACATTTCTGGCATAACGACGTCTGGTTTTTGACGACCGGATGGATAAGTGGTTAGAGAACCTGACTACGAAGCTTGAGGTCCCGGGTTCGAATCCCGGCCGGTGCAGATATTTGTATGAATAATACGAATGTTTGTTCTCGGGTCTTGGATGTTTAATATGTATTTAAGTATGTATTTATCTATATAAGTATGTTTATCCGTTGCCTAGTGTCCATAGTACAAGCTTTGCTTAGTTTGGGACTAGGTCAATTGGTGTCAAGTGTCCCATGACATTTATTTATTTATTTATTTATTTATTTATAAACGTAGCTATCGCTAGGTTGCGGGTGGGCAAAGTAATTGTTTCAGGTCACCCACCTAAAAAATCAATTGGCCAGCCTTCCTCTGGAATAAAGCTAAGCTCATGCTTTTTGGGCACTCTCACTGTTCAAGTTTTGTCGTCAATCTCGTTGCATCTTCATCTTTTTTCACCGATCATGCGAAATTGCAGTAAAAAGCAGCTGCCACTTTTTGCACGAGGTCATTGACTGATCGCGGTGAAACAAAGCCTTGACAACTGGTTATTTATGTGTGGAATTAAAAGGTTTTATTCGTTTTTTATTAACGGTTGAAGTTAATAGAGACATAACTTGTCAAGCGTTGCAATATGCATTGATATTATATATATTTGACATACATAGCCAAGAAACTGACTATGAAACTTAAGGTCCCGGATTCAATCCCCATTCGGGGTAGATATTTGTATGAACAATACGAATGTTTGCTCTCGAGTTTTGTACGTTTAATAATAAATATCTATTTAAGTATAGGGTGCGCTGGAGCTACACAGTGAGCTCAGCAATAGGTTAAGAGAGGCAACAGGCAACCCTCGCGCCGGCAGCTTTCTCGCGCAAAGAATCTCAATCGCAGTTCAACGCGGGAATGCTGCCTGCGTGATGGGCACCATGCCAAGAGGCCCACCTCTCTTTTTTTAATTAAAGTTTTAGTTATAGTTATTTTAATTTAATAGTAGTTTTAGTCTCGTATTAATAAAGTAATAACTTAAAAAAAGTAAAGCGAGTAATCGGATATGTATGCATATAAACTCTTTAATTGTACTAAAGAAAAGAAACAAAATAGGTACAATTCACTTTGACATACATTTTGAACGGCGGAATTATCCTTCTAAGGGATCTCTACCAGTCAACCTTTAAGTGGATGAGAGGAGTAATCAGTTAAGGACCGTAAGTGAGTTTAGAAATAAAAAGTGTAAGCTACAAGGGTTTTGTTTGTTACGGAACCCTAGAAAATAAGTAAACTCGGCAAAGATTATGCCAAACTGTTTTGAACGAGGCTCACGTCGGCGGTTCCGTTGACCGCAGTAAAAACGTTAAAGTATTGACATTGTGCGCATGCTTTATGGATTTAAAATTTGACAAAAATTCACATTGAACAAGCAATTTGATGTCAAATACGTGCTTTGACAAGTAAAGCTGGATGGATTTTATGACTCAATCACAGACATGTAAAACTTAGGTAAGTTTTTATTTTAAGCAAGACTTAGGTGTCCTGTTTTTTTATTTCGCTGTTTTTGTGTCCCACTGCTGGGCAAAATCCTCCTGTTAATACAACGTGTCATTTTTGATTTCCATTAGCTTTTAAGGGAACATTGAACGGGTCGCATGAAGTGAGTTGCTCCAAGACACTAGTGGTCTAATTCTTATTGTTTAAAAGATAATCAAGAATTAAGATAATTTATTATACGTACTATAAATCAATGTAAAGGTTTTTAATTTATAAGGTTTTTTAAAGAGTATGATTTTATGTGGTACAAATCCGCTAAAATTTTGGAGTTGTGACAGTTTTAAAGCAATGAGGGCTATCGTTTTTTGTCTCACTAGATGGCGCACTGTTCCGTGAGGTTTTTAAGTATGGCTTTCAAAGTCTGTTATTACGGGCGTGAAAACAAAGTTTAGATTAAAATCATATTTAATACACCTTAAAACCGTACCATAAAAATATCGAGCATGCCACATGTTGCATAGTCCCCGTTTTGTTCGGAAAAAAGGGAGGACAAAGGTTTCCGAAAGACAAAACTGTCTCAAAACACAGACATTCATTGCCCCGGAACGCATATTTGCCATAATTAATTTCAGATATTACAAAATATTCACAAAATTATTCTAATTAAAAATAAACCCGCGTAGCTCACTCAAAAACTATGAGATTTGACATTTCGGAGACCTCACGCTACACTAGCGCCTCTAGTGGCGAATTCATTCGCGACAGCGCTCATTCCTTCATGGCTCACCTCCTGAGTATGCTAATAGAATAGATTGCAAACATTTTTATAACAAAGTGTATCACTAATGTCTCCTAAGTCACTGGGCAAGATAACAATACTAAAAAGTTTGTTGACCAATTTAGCAAAAGAAGGTTAAAAAGTGAGTTTTTTTATGTTTTTATAATTCAAAGTTTAGCAATGACTACGAAGTTAAAATTATAAGTGACAAAAATTAAAAAGGAAAAAAAACTTATTTCCAAAAAGCAATTTTATGTTAGGTTCTATCAGTGAACAGAGCTTTCTTTCCAAGTTAACGGAAATCAAGAAAAACACGGTGTATTCTAAATGTAAATGCGAAAATGTGTTTGTATGTGTCTAGGGTGAATGCGCATTTACTAGGCCCCGTCTTCGCTTTCCATCAGGCTATATTCTATAAAAAAAACTCTGTGTAAGGGAATATCCATATCAATTATCTACAAAGCAACGTGTCTACGTTAATTTCTAACTTAAATTGATATTCCGTATTCCGTATGATAATGTTTACAAATTCACTTTCTAGTAAAACACATGTACAAATTGATGACTAACACACATTGCGCGCCCAAACAAAATTTACATATATTTTTAGGGTTCTGCATCCGAAGGTTGACAAACAGAACTCTATTGACGCTTCGCTGTCTGTCTGTCAGAAGGCTGTGTTTCAAGAACCGTGATAGATAGCTAATTTAAATTTAAACATTTTTTAAAAAGCTCGTACTTCTAAATCGATAATTTTCTGGGTGAACTTTATTAGCATTAATTAAAGGATCAATTTTCCTAACATATCGATTAGAGATGCGAGATTTTTCCAAATTAGTGACGATATGTGTATTCTTATTGCTGCTGTAAAAATATAAATAAATGAAAACATAAGGGGAACAAGAAACTTATTTTTATTTACAAAGATTAAATGTTTAAACTGAGACTGACTCACGTTTATGGGTATGTTTTTATATTTTTTTGATATGCAGTATAGGTACTTCCATTATCATTCCGAGTTAGATTTTTTTTTATTTTTGACCGGTACAGAGATGGAATGAAGACCAAAAAAAGTGGGTCCCACACAGAAACATATATATACGTTTACTCGTAGGCTGCACTTTGTGTACTTAAACAGGTATCTGAACCAAGTCGCCAGTGCGCGGGTCCGACTCTATGCGTAATTCCTGAGATTCAGCACGTACAAATGTCAACCAAAATAGCTAACCAAAAATATTTAGCCCCTTCGGGACCATGTCGAATCGATTGAGTCTCGAAAATCGACACAAAATGGACATTTCGATTTTATCCGCTTTACAATTTATGTAGGGATGCCCCTTATTTCGCATAACATTAATTGTCCTAATATGAATTCGAATAATAGATTTTGCATGGCATAATTATGCATATCAGCGAACTTGCATAATTATAAGGAAGCATATAACACTTATTTAGCATAATAATGAATCCGCATAATTAAAATATGCATAAAATTATTAAGTATAATTTTAACTGTTATAAAATGAATCCTTATAATTTTATCAAGCTAGTGAATTAGCTTGGTTAGGGCAAAACCGACTCGGTTAGGTTAGGTTCAGAAGGCTAAGGCCGGAGCAAAGCATAGCTCCCGCCTTAGCTTTCGATGTTAGGTATTTTTTTATAATAGCCCAATAATAGATATTTTCACATACTAGTTCACTTTTCAGATCTAATTGAGTAATTAAAACAATCTGGACAATCAAAACCATCATTTAATTTTTAGTAATAATTTTTCACTTAGTGTAACACCTATGTATTGTGCGCTAGTAGAGCTAAGTGCGCTGTTATCGCGAGAGTTCGAGTAAGGGGCTATAGCTACCCGCTTTTTAAGCAAAAGTAAGTGCAAATATAGGTAATCTTTAATATGTAATTATTAACAATTAGTATTATGTTTTACTAAAAAATATGTTTAAGTTTAAGGTTTAACGTAGGTACGCTGCGCTGCACAGCTTATGTATTGTTTTTCTGTAAGTGAACATTGTTTTTTTGAGAAAATAAATGTCTTTATTGTGTTTGACTAATAAAATTTACGATTTCATAAAAATCATCATTTTATGGTTATACTTTTTAATACTTATGCAAAGTAACGTTATGCTAACTAAATTTATACCAACTTATGCTTATGCCAATCTCCATTATGCGTATTACATTATGCGTATTCTGTTATGCGAATTAATGTTATGCGGATTAATAATTATGCGAAATAACGTTACGCCAATTTCAATTAGGAACATTATTTAATTTTATGCGAATTAATATAGACCCCACTAAACAAATATTGAAAAGAAAAGAAACCTTACTACTTTTAAAAATAATTAGTTTATTTATTTCTACGACACTTTAAAGTTATTTCGAAGAAGCAATTGAAAGCAATTTTTTGATATTTGTAGCGTGAAGAGAAGTCAATTGGGCTTTATGATGGCGTACATTGATAATACAAAAAAATTAAGAATCCATTATTTTGAATAGTCGCTAAACTAATGTCAGTTTGACGAGTACAATATGTTTTAATTATTTGCCCCTGTTAAAGGGCCCACCCGGTATAAGAAGTTAAAATACTAAAGGTAAAAGTTAACGTCGATATACTTATATTTTCGTATATTTCAATCGATAATCGATATAATACTTTCTTATATTTTAATCGATATCTTCTTCTTAAAGAGCTATGCTCTTGTCGGTGGAGTAATCGCCACTCAGCACGGTCTTTGGCCAGCTGTTTGACTTCCAGATACGACACGACATCCACCCTTTCCTTCACCTGGTTAAAATAGGTCAATCTTGGTCTTCCTCTACCTAGTTTTCCTTCTATTTTGCCTTCCAGTAGGTTAAGAAAGAAATTGTCGTGTCGTATCAAGTGATAATCGATATATTTTCGCATAGCAAAGCGAGAAAAATTGACACTAGCGAATCAAAGCGGGCAAATTGTACCAATTAAAGATAGTTCTAGTGAACGCACCCAATGCAGCGGGCGGTCGACGACCTCATGGTAATTGAATTCAAGCTCAAAGTTATCCATGCGCTAAATCAGTACCGTAAAGCGCTCTACAAACCGTTGCTCGAGACTCGCCCTTTTGCTTTAAAAAAATTGCGAATATTTAAATGGACCATGACAACTTGTTCACAAAAAAAATAACAGAAATCATTTTGAAAAATAATCAATGGGTGGTGAAACAGGGGGTAAATGTGTTATTTTAATGTATCACGTAAACAATTTCTCACTGTGACCCTAGGCCGTTCTGACGTTCGCGATCGCATTCTCCATCTCTTTGTCATCATCATCATGAGCCCACAGCAGTCCACTGCTGGACAATAGGCCTCTTCCATGGCGCCACCACACTCTGTCTTCAGCCCCTCGCATCTATCCGCCGCCAGCGACCCTCTTAAGGTCGTCCGTCCACCGTGCCTCTGGACGCCCTACCATCACATCGCATCTCTTTGTACCCTCGTCTAATACCTTGTGACAGAAATAACTCGTGAAAACGATCACGATTCCACGTGCGTGAGTCAATAAGGCCTCGCATTATAGCAGTTTTGGCGAGGATACTGTATCTAGTTCAAACATAGATGCATTCTGAATTTAAAGCGGACGAAAAATTGTACTGGTTTGTCTAAAACCACTTTCTAGGCGCTCAAGAAGTGTGCCTCAGTTATTTTAGTAGGTTCTCAAGATACAAGCTCAGCCTAGTTTGCCCTAGTTTTGCCCGCGGCTTCAACCGAGTGGAATTCGGTTATCGCGCGCTGTTCCCTCGGGAACTGTGCATTTTTTAGGGATAAAAGTAGCCTATGTCACTCTCTGGCCCATAAACTATCTCTATGGCAAAAATCCCGTGAATCCATCGCTCCGTTTCGACGTGAAAGACGGACAAATATACAAACATACAAACACACACACACACTTTCGCATATATGATTAGTATGGATGTTTTAAGCAAATTAATGTTTTTTTATTATTATTATTATTTTAAATTAACTGTTGACTCGGATCTATCTGCGAAGAATTTGTATATTGATATCCGGGAACTTTGCAATTGTTCTGGATCAAAACCTATGATATGTCTTTATAGCAGGGTATCAAAGTATCTCCATACCAAATTTTATCACGATCGGTTCGGCTCAGATCAGGATTTGTTTATCTTAACCCCCCGATTCCCGCGGGAACTATATAATTGTCCCGGATGAAAACCTATCACTACGTTCTTGCCAGTCTCAAACTATGTCCATACCAAATTTCATACAAATGTATACAATACAAAGTTTCTATATTTATTAGTATGGGTAAAGTAATGCTGTTATTCTAATGACATAAAAGTGCACACTTAAAATAACACACTTTCGTATTTATAAACGCCGACATGTTAAATTTTGTATTTCAACAAGTTAATCGTCCGTGTGCTCGACACATTGATGCCCAATATATGACCCTGTTGTCACTTATATTGGCCACCCCTGCTTGCAGAAGAACGTTATTTGCAAAGATAGGGTACGTCATCCAACATCCAAGGTCATTTATTTATTTTTTAATAAAAAAATACAGAATTACAGTTAAAAACTAATGTGCTTTAAATTTCAAATTATACAAAACACAAAAAGACGCACAAAAAACGAATATTTCTATTTTATTATTTTTTATTAGGGATTTTTGAAAGTCGTCTTCTTTGCTACCATAAAACGACGAAACACTACCCCCCACCAGAAGTCGGAGCGCAGGAACATCTGCTGGCGCTTGGCAGGCACCTGGAGTCTAGATGACTTACTTAACATACTTTAACAATACCTGCATAGACTTAAGTCACTGTTGCCAAAAACGGCAAGGTATAATTATTATAAGTGACGTAAAGTTAAACATGACAACTATTGGGTCGGTGACGAGCACTGGTACACTGGTACATCATGGTGGTTAAAAATTTGTTAGCGTTAGCGAGGTGAATGAACGGCAATAATGGATCGTCTAGAAAGGAATAAAGCCATTATTAGTGCAGTTTATTTGCCATTTTTACCGAATTACCATTGAATTGTGTCCTTGTTGTCGCCTTTTAAGCTTGCAACGGCCTTTTGTGCAGATAATAGGCCGATTTGCAATCTCGTATTGTGTATCAACTCAAGACAGGTTCGGTTGCAAATATCTAGTGTGCACTGGAGTTTATGGTTATTCATTCTGTTCAGTAATACAATACAATAAATCTTTATTGCACAGCACAACACAACACATAGTACAGAAAATACAGGTATATATAGATTTTAATTAACAATAATAATTATGGTAATTTTGCAAGAAAACAATTTATTTATTTATTTATTTTGTTGGTTTTTACGATTCAAATCAATTCATTTATTTAAACAATTGAAGTACATAATTATAATTATTAGTAGGTACTTTATTTAATCTATGTTACGTACTATATTCATATACCTACGCTTATCTGACCTTTATTTATTAATATATTCCTTTTTTATAAACTAAACTAACTGAGTCTGTTTCTTTAAATATTTCAATAAAATAGATCTTAGGTAATATGTTCTGTTTTGTTTGAATTCGATTTTTATAGATAATACTTAACAAAATAATTTATAGAAACTTTTTGGCTCTTACATTGTTTATTGAACTGCTATCGGTACAGTACGACTACTTGGAGTTAACACTTGACAGATGGGCGTGCCTTCAGTCAATTTTCAACTTTGACGTCATACAAATAAGATAGTTTTTACATAATCTGTAAACGTGGGTAGCGGTCTACTAAAAATGGCTTTATTTGTATGACGTCAAAGTTGAAAATTTACTGCAGGCACGCCCATCTGTCAAGTGTTAACTCCAAGTAATCGTAATGTACGAAAAAATCTCGCTGTCATTAAATGACATGTTGTTGTGTGCGTGACCTCAACTCTTGCGGCACTATGCTTCTATCGCTTTCAGTCCTCCACTGTCAATATACCCGCGTTTTTATTACCAACATCTCTTAACCCCAACAATGCGTCTCGGATTCCAACTATTTCATTATTCACAGCTACCTCATCCCCACTCACAATAACTTCACTCCTGAGGCATACTGCATCAAACAGACCATTGTAAATTGAACTATCACTAGTTCAGCAGTATAATGGTTTCTTACCAGTCCAGGGTTCTTTCTATTCTGGACAGGAATAAATGCCATAGGATATTGAAAAACGTGTGAAGGCTTTAGCATTCTTTGAAAAATGGGGTTTATTATGGTTGTAGATAATCCGTTATTTTAATAAAACTTGCGGCTTATATTGAGAAGTGAGTGTTCTCATCATCATCATGTCAGCCGATAGACATCCACTGCTGGACATAGGCCTCCCCCAGGGCCGCGCCGCCCCTGTGCCAAGACATTAGAGGCGCCGGGCGCCGCTATCGAAATTACTTTTGTTACACAAATAAGAAACAGGCGCTTCAAAAAAGAAAAAAAAAGAGGCGCTTCATAGGTTTCGTACACAGGCGCGGCCCTGGCCTCCCCCAAGGCTCTCCACTCAGACGTCTTGTGCTTTCCGCATCCAACGCGATCCCGCGCTCCTAACCAGGTCGTCGCTCCATCTTGTTGGAGGCCTACCGACAGCTCGTCTCCCGGTCCGCGGACGCCATTCGAGAACCTTCTGACCCCATCGGCCATCAGTCCTCCGAGCAATCTGCCCCGCTCACTGCCACTTCAGTTTCGCACTTCTTCGAGCTATGTCGTATGTGGCGTTGTGTTTTCACTTTGATCTGTTTAGGTTGCAAAGGTTCCACTTTATTCACAGAACCTTGTAACACCATACTAGTCCTATTATGCGATGAAAAAACCTCTTGTACCTTTTATTTCTCGCCTTCGCAAATGCTTATAAATAATAATGTGGGTCATAAATAGTTATGGGCGATAAAGTAATGTAGAGTAGATATTAAAAATTCTTATTCAGTTACCTTTTACCTATCTTTTTTAACATAGGTAGTAGTAGGTACAGAAGGAACAGTTGTTGTGTCAGATATTGGTGCTGGTGACTGTACATAGTTCTACAGACCGAGCCAAGAATTTTCAGTTTTATGATTTTTAAATTATTTCAACGAATGTAAAATGCTCGTTTCATGAAAAAAAAATGTTACTCCACATACCACATTTGGCAGTTATTCTTACAATTGATTTGTACATTTTATAAAGTACACGAGTTGCTACTTTACAAGAACTTTAACATAAATTAATCATAACATTAATAATAATAAGGTTAATTAATTTAAACAAAAGTTCTTTTTGTTGTTGTTATTATGTATGTTATTTGCTAGTGTAAATATTTTGAAAATAAGAATAAAGACTATCAGTTACGGAAACTATTAGGCTTGTTTTGACCAAAAACATTAGTTTTAATAAAAAATAGACACAATATTGGTACTGCAGAAAATAGAAAATATTGATAGTACCTACAGCAGAGTGTAAAAATTTGACTACTTATCAACGTTAACGTAAGTACCACAGACTGTTATTGCGATGTAATTAGGCCGTGGTAACATATTTTTGAGTTATTTGTACATATAAGTACATATTTTTGCACTGGACCGTACAGCGACACCAAAAAATATTTAAGGCTACGCAAAAATGTATATTTGTTTGTGTGTATTTTTATGAATGACTGTTATTGAAAACATTATCAGCTACATTCTGATGACGCCAGGAGCACAGCTATTCCTAAACCACTTTATTAATTGCAGTGCGTGCTAAGTCTTAAGAGAAGTTTCCCTGCCGGCCGCGCGGCTGCGTTAGATATTGCTGTCTTTATCGCTCGTGACATAAGCGCTCGCAGCCGTCCCCCCATGCCTTCCGCAACGACGTCCGTAATTTATATCGAGATAGCTGTAGGCTTTTCAAGATTTGGGCGGTTGAATTTGGGGTTTCGTTGTCCTCATATTATACGAAAAGTATAGCACAGAAATCAATGATATTTTGCAATCAAGATATTCATTCATTTTCTATGCCTGTAATTTTTTCGATTTTTGTAAAAATGCTTTATTAGTCTGTAATTCTCGTGCAAAGTTGACATCTTTTTTTGTCGACTTTTGAGCTCCTATTCTGATATTATACATTTATATGAAAATCTGAAAACCACAGGCATAGATAATTACGTCTAGTCCATACTTACGAAATTTCATCTATTTCTGTTGCCTAGTTTTCAAATGAGACCGGGACTACGTTTGTATGGAGAACGGAACGAAGAGACTTCTCTTAAGCTTCCGCTAGTTGTCTGGACGCTTACTCGTACTTATACAGCATGCTTCTGTTGATTAGCCCGTATTGGTTTTACTGCCCGGACACGTATACAGCATGTTCTGCAGATTAGCCCGTATTGGGTAGTGGTTTTACTGTCCGGACACGTATACAGCATGTTCTGCAGATTAGCCCGTATTGGTTTTATTCGCATAGCTCCCATCACCGCTGATTACACGCTGCCAGATCGATTCGCAATTTGCACTTACACTCCTCTGTTTTTATTGTTTGATTGATGCTCTTTGGACAATAGTTAGTGTGGTCCAAGTTGCAGGAGAAAGCGAGGTTTTATCTAGTTAACTATAATTAGAATAAAAATTAAAATTATTTTACGCTGCTGGAGTTATGGGCACTTTTGAGCCGGGTACGATGGGGAACGGTGGTTTTAGTTTGTAGCTTAGGTGTTTAGGTATTAGTGTAGGTTATAATAATAATAATAATAATGATGATTTAGTGTACAACAAAAAAACAGTAATTTACATTCATATGAGTTCAGGTCTATCACTAAATCGAAAAATCGTTTTATCAACCCCCTAATGGTTTTAAAAGACCAATCCAACGATACCCCACACTAAAAGGTTGGATGAGAAAAAAAAATCACCCCCACTTTACGTCTATGGAAGGTACACTAAAAAAATTTTTTGTATTAAGTTTTTATTGTTACCATTTTGTCGGCATAGTTTACATACATATTCGTGCAAAATTATAGCTTTCTAGCATTGATAGTCCCTGAGCAAAGCCGCGAAGACGGATAGACAGACAGACAGACATGGCGAAACTATAAGGGTTCCGTTTTTGCCATTTTGGCTCCGGAACCCTAAAAAGACTGATCACTTGTGCCTCGTACCACTCTTAGGTCCAGAGACTTGTCTAGGCTATTTTTAGCGCAGCTATTTACGGCCTAGTAATTGTGCGCAAGCACATAAACCTGGGCGCTTATGCAAAATTTCATTTTCCTTGTGCTATAAAAAATAATCGTGATGCTGTTAATATATACAAAGTTGATATAAAGGGTGGAGAGTCGAATCATCTATACATAATGTCATTTTAATAATATAGGTTTAAGACTCAGCATACACATAATATAAGTACCTACAATCTTCCATTAATATTCCAAACCAAAACGTTTTTGTTTTGTACGTCGAATTGGCATTGGTCTCAAAAAAAACAATGTTTTTTTTTTCATAAAATAGGCGAATTTAAGACACCTATTTGAAGGATTTTGGTTTTAGTTGCGTTTGAAATTTTTTACCCTATTTAGAAGGAACAATTGGCGGAGTCTTGTGTCGAAGGCCAAGATCCACTTTGGGTCGCTGAGCCGGCGAAGTAAGTAAGTAAGTATTTAGAAGTTACCGGAATTATAGCTAACCATAGCTGCCATGGCGTTAAAAACTACGTTTTTCGTTGCCAATCACAAATATTAAAAAAAACTTAGTGTCTTCTGTCACCTGGCAGTGTTAGAATTAGGCGGATTAGTGATATAATGTTTATTAACGATGAAAGTCAAACAAAGGTCAAACGTTATTTTGCAAATATACACACGATCAATTAGTATTTTGTTACAAAAAATTTATAGAATGATTTAATAACCCTATTCCTTGAAATGGTTTTGGAATTAGACCACATTGTAAAAAAATATCAATGCCAATTCGGAACTTTTATCTAGATTTTACACTTGCTGTCTGTTGCTGGGGTATAATGTTGCCTGTTTATAAAAAATCTGTAACTTTTGCCACTTTTCACGTACCTAACGAACTTGTATTTCGGGCGTAAATTAATTTCGTGAAATAAAGCTTAAGAGGTGTCTGAACAAAAATATAATTTGTGATTTTAGTACAAATCACGTATTGGTCTTATCAATTGGTATAAAATACACACACAATAAGAATTCCGAAACTATTAAAAAAAACATAATTTATCTACGAAAAAATTAAACATTCCAAGCTGTCAACTGTAAATATGAATATTAAAGTATTTATGTCAAATTTATGTGAGTGTAGTTTCAGTTAGTTCAATTCAAACGCTAATAATGCTTGGACCCAAAAATCCCAGTACATTTGAGCACATGTTTTCCAAACACTCTGTATTTTTACTCGACCACGGCAAAGCCAAAGGAAGAGTAATGATTTTAGCAGTATATGTATGTTTGTAATTACGTATGTTCCACCGTACCATCTGGACTACTCGTCCGTTTTTAATAAATAAGGTGTCAATCGATTTTTTATTGGTTACAGAATCAAACCAAAAAAAATGCAGAATTAGATTGCCAAAAACAATGATTTAATTTACAGAATGAGGACTTCTTAAAAGGCAAAACGACGCTAGATGGCGGTAGTATCGAGAGGTCCGTCTGACGTTACAGCAGGCCTACCACGAAACTCGAAACTCGAAGTTCGTGTCGTGCGGTCCCTCTGACCTTATACTATTTAATACGAGAGCGAGAGAGACGGTACGGTACGAACTTCGAGTTTCGTAGTAGCCCTGCAGTTTGGCTCATTTAGTTGTACTTAACCAATTACAACCGTGAAACAAATTTCAAAGCTGTCAATCGAACCTCACTAGCGCCCACAAGTCTGTCACAAAATCCCTAATTGGACAATAACCTTTCCACTTCCTTCTTTCCTTTCATTCGATCCACGTAGATAATGACACTGGCCATAAAACAGTTCTGTGTTCTCATTACTTACATAGTATGAAAAAATACAATGAAAAATAAAGCCTCTTTACCGTCTGCCTCTATCATTGTCCTGACTTCCTCTCATTGTCTGTGCTTTTTACTTTTTAATTTTTACCGCGCGCTCTGTCATTATACTATTTTTTTCGTCCAGCCACGTTTTTGGCGAAGGAATGTGGCGTTTCAACGTGCTTACGGAGTTCTTTTAATTTTTAAAATTGGAAGGCAATGTCTGTACGAGATTTCATTCACACCGACCGGCTAAGTTTTAGGGTACGTTTCTTTCCGGCGAAGCGTAGTGGATCGTCGATTAATAGGACAAAATGGTGACACTTTTTAAAATCACAGCATTCAAAAATACCATTTAAAGTACAGAAAGTACACAAGTTACTCGTAGAGCAGTAATTAAAATTTGTCAGTAAGTCGAAATTTTTTAACTGGAGATTTGTAGTAGCACAGATTTTTTATTATTTTCTCCTAAAAAAATTGGGATAAAAGTGTTATTAGTAAACGTACCAGTGTTCATCATTGTCCCAGATATCGCCATATTTATTTTTAGTCATAAGCCATGAAAGTGATAGCTGGGTGTCATATATTGGGTATTAAAAAAAAAACACCCCAGCCTTCATACATCCTACTGCAGGGCACAGGATTCAGAGGTCTTGAACCGAAGTTCCCACGTGAGCCCAGCGTGGATTGAGAAGTTCACACACCATCGAATTGCTGCGCGGGTTGTGCAGGTTTCCTCACGATGTTTTTCTTCACCGTGATAAATTTCAAAGGAAATTTCGCACATATGAATTGCGAAAAACTCAGAGATATGAGCCCGGATTCAAACCAACGATCTTGTGCTTGAGAGGCCATAGGACACACTAGGCCACCACGGATTTTCAAGTATAAAACCGGGTAAGCAAAGTTCTCAAAACATACTACGAACTTCGATATCTATCTTCAATATTTTCGATATAAATTCCTAAGTAGTTGTAGGAATTGTGATAATATGTTCTTAATAACTTTCCCCCTTATTCATAAACGACAATCAAACCTATTTTAGTTAAAATGCCGCTAAAATTCGTTTGTCCTTATCTGTCACTTCGACATTTGTATTTGTTAGAAAGGGACAAAGCATTTGTTAGTTAACATAGGCTTGTTAAGTTTTATGAATAAGGGGGTTAATCTGTATGTATGAATTTCACAGCGCATTGGTTTTATTATTGTAATGTCGTAGTTTTTTATTGACAAATAAATCACTTCAAGCTAAAGTCGCGTTCGGTGCTGTGTAAACGGCGGCCAAATGGCTCCGATGCGTTCATCGCATGTTCACAGCACATCCAAACAGTGTATTTTGTCAATAATTGCATAACTGTGATGAATTCGTAAGGCAGAAACGTATCCGCCGAATAGGGTTCCGTCGTACTCATTTTTGCCTGCATTTATATGTCAACTAGCGTAACCGGCGACTCCGTCCGCGTCGACTACGATTTATCGCTATCCCGCTAGAACATTGAAATTTTTCGGGATAAAAACTATTCTATGTCCTTCCCCGGGACTCAAACTATCTGTATACCAAATTTCATCTAAATCGGTTCAGCAGTTTAGACGTGATGAAGTAACAAACAAACAAACAGACACAAACTTTCGCATTTATTACACTAGCCGTTACCCGCGACTCCATCTAGTATAATTCGGTTTTCACTATCCCGCGGGACCTATGGCATTTTCCGGGATAAAAGCTTTCCTATGTCCTTCCCCGGGACGCAAACTCTCTGTATACCGAATTTCATCTAAATCGGTTCAGCGGTTTAGATGTTATGAAGTAACAAACAAACAAATAAACATACAAACAAACAGACTTACTTACGTTAATGTCGCTCGGTACTTCCGGTTTTCTTCGTTTTCCTGATTTAAATCGGAAAGAAAATATATGTTGACCCTCAATTCTTCATTAACATTTTGGATATTGGATTTTTTTTATTTAATTATTTCTATTAGTTACAGCATAACAGTTAGTTATAATAATAGTGTCAAAACAATTCTAGTTTTTGTTTTATTTTAAGGCGTCTCTGAACTGGGTGAAAGATTAGTCAAACACAATTAAAAAAAAAAGCTTAAAAATATTATACATTAAGATTGGTTTTTTGGAATCTTTTTGTATTTTTTATATCAATTCCAAATTTTTACTTTTACGGTCATCCCGTAAAACCTAAATTGAAAATAAAAACTGAAATATAGATGCACAGAAAAACCAGAAAAATAAGACCAGGACCATCAGTGGTGTAGCGGTATAGCACGCGGTACGGAATACCGAGGACCTGGGTTCGATTCTCAGTGATGGTCTTATTTTTCTCGTTTTTCTGTACATCTATATTTCAGTTTGTATTTTCAATATTATACATTGTTTTAGACTATCGCGGCCATTACTAATTTTAGTAATTTTACCATATTCTATTTATTTTTTAGTCGTCACGAGACGACTGTGATCATGGCGCTTGCAACTGTGCCTAAATATCGAGCTACTCTAAAACCAAGGTAACTACGCGGAACGAAACCCGAATTTAAATCATACAATCTGAAAAATATTCTCAGGCGTCATAGTTTAATGAACCCATTCTGCTGATATTCTGAAATAATTTGAAAACAATACGAAGGAACTCTAAAAAATTATGATCGTTTCGTACAAACGATTATAACCTTTAAACACAATGTAATTGACTTGCACATTAAGTTTATACGGCGGCTTAATTTCCACTTAATATCGTAGAAGTTAATGATTTCGATTTAGTCGTAAGAAGCGTAGTTAAGTGATGATATGACTTAATTCCCCTTTTTTTCCGTATAAATAAATTTCATATAAGCAGTACTGGTCCCGGGTGACACTATTTACCGGCACGGACAAAACCGACATGGAAATACCGACCCGATTTTTTGTGTACATGCCCATACAAGCTGGTGTCAAACTGATAAAAGTTTCTATGGACGTGTACACGAAATATCAGGTCGCTATTTCCATGTCGGTATTGTACGTCCGGTAAATAGTGTCACCCCTGGCCCCTATATCACCAACATGACAATTGTCAGTGAAATTATGTCGATTAACAAATAATTATCTGTATCTAAATTCCTTTATTCTTTGTAAAAAAAACCGGGTAATGTAGGAAGAAACTCGTTCTTTGCATGTTATTAGTTCCGTTGGCAGTTATGTACAAAGAAGTTAATACTCGTATTCAACAGTCACGTAGACCCTTTCTACGAAAAAATTGCTCTTACTACAAACCAAGGAGGTTTTCAGAGCAGGAAATTATTAAAATACCAGGGTCCCGGTTCAGCACACAAATTCGTTGCTGTCGGTTTTGAGACTCTGGGTCCCGGCACACACAAACTAATAAGAGAAGTGTAAAGAGCCTGGTCGACGCCACTGGAGACCAAAAGGCTGACAGCTATCTCTCTCAAAGATTTTCCATCGCCATTCAACGAAGGAATGCTGCCAGCCTTAGGCGCCATGCCACGGAGGACATTTTCCGTCCGTATGTCACAGGCATTCTACTCGAAAACTACGAGATGTATATCAATAAAATTTGGAGTACAGATGTCTTGTCAAAGCCGCTATTTAGTTTTGTAGTTAAATTACAAAAATAAATATTTATAGAGGGGCACTCCATACAGGTAACAGAAATTAAAAAAAAAAAAATTAACTCGCATCAACGTGTGGCACATAGTTCGACAGCTCTTTTGAAAAAATAGTAAGGTTTCTCAAAAACTTTTTTGATTAAGTGAAGATTTCCGGATATAATCGCTCCCAAAGTAGCAAAAACTGTGTCCGCCCCTCTATCTTGTATACCGTTTGTCCAAAAAAATAAGCAAAAAATATGGAAAGGTACTTAACGCTTAATAAATACTTTCAACGAAAATTGGTTTCAACATGATCGGATATACCGTTTTTGAGTTATTGCCGAAAAACTGCGCTTCTCAACAAAAGGACGTAAGTGCCTTTAAGATACGCTTTTTTTCTGGTAATAGATTTTAAGACTGTAGTAAGTATTTAATTGTGTTATAACGCACATAATATTACTTGATCTTTTTCGTAATGTCTACGGAACCCTATCTTGGGCGTGTCCGACACGCTCTTGGCCGGTTTTTAGGTTTAATTTAGTAATATTTAAAAAAAATGTATGTAGGTGTATGTTTGTGTTTAGTATACAATACAATACAATAACTCTGTATTTAACACTAAAACATAGTAAGCAGTACAGAAAACACATGTAAATAGGTAAGGATAGTTTTAGTTTAATTTATTTTTTTAGGATTAGGACTTATTTTAATCTACATTCTAAGTATATCATCGAGTACAGCTACCAGGAGTACAGAGCTGCCTAGCAACTGTTATCGAAAACGAAAGCTAACCAGCTGTCACTTTCTCCCTCTCACAATGAGCTGTCAAAACAATCGTTAGCCCGTCGGGCTGTCTGATAGGTATGCTTTAATAACAAGTGTATATTTACTTTGCGCTACTACACACAGGCCAGCTGTGCAGACAACATACCAAGCAGCACGCAAGCGTTGCCGACATCAAATATACAGCACTATTAGACTTAGAGTTCTACTGGTGATCCATAAAGGTGTCAAGAAAAGATTGTTTTACTTATAAAAGTGATTAAACCGTTATTATACAGCTAAAGCTGTACTAAGTTTTTATAAAATACTCCGTGTAAACTTAAAGCTTTAAAACAGAATTTTTGAACTCCACTTTAAAACCTATGCATTTTTTGACACTTCAATCTAATGTTATCCTTCAAGCTGCATAGAGGCTGTATTTTGCATGTGATCACTTACTTACTACAGCTATAAGTTATAAAATGGTATCACTTTATACTTGTTTCTGTATAATGGTATATTAAAACTACTTTCTAAAGCTTATTATTAATGCGTAACTGTACACTCTTGTCAGTGTAATAGTTTCATAACTTCTGTCAAATATGATTTTATAGAACTATAATAACAAATGAATTCTGTAATACAGCTTTAATCTGTATTACTGACAGGCTGTATAATTTATTTGCTGAAAACTGATGTACAGCCTATATAATAAAAATATTATATTATAACGGCTATTAAAGGGTAAAAGCTGTGTAATGGAATCCAGAAAGTGCGTAGTAAACCAACGGAATCTATAATACTCTCCAGATATCTTTTACGCTGTATAAAATCTGTCGCCATTTTCGAACAAATAACAATAAAAGAAAATATGACTTCTTACATTATTTTTGAGTATTGCTGAAGTTATAGTTTATGATTTTCAGATAAATAAATCATAAGTGATACCTGTTGTACAGTATATTTACAATCTTATGATTCTAACCTCAAAACCATAAACTTACTTACTTGTTTTGGTAATATTCCTCGTGAATTCTTCAGTATTTCGCGGGCGCGTGAATATTTTTCCACAAAACTATGCACTATTTCCCAGTAAAAATAAATCGGCACGTTGAATCTACAATTATCACTACCTAAAGTCCAACATTTATTCTTGACTTATAACTTCACAGTAAATTGGCGGCCACCATTATCATAACTAAAAAGAATAAGCGGTTGTTTTTCATAAATTTCACATTGTAATTCTCATAAAAACCAATGAAGAACTATTATCTTTTAAGAAACTTATAAGAGAATAACTATATGCCTATGGTTTTCTTCAACATCATACTACAGCTCTTCTACAGCTATAGTACAGCCTATTTTTTTAGCTATACAGCAACTATACAGCTATAATAACGCATAAGGCTGTATAAAAAGGGGCCCAATTTTTACTTATAGAGGTTGTATAAGCGCTTATACAGCCCTTGTACAGCCTCACTATATAGCCTGTGGATTACAATAAAACTAAAATACAGCTTCTATACAGCCTGTCGTGCTGCTTGGTAGTGCTGTCGTAATCTACTATTATTATTATTATTTTTTATTCGACTGGTTGGCAAACGAGCAAGTGGGTCTCCTGATGGTAAGAGATCACCACCGCCCATATACATCTGCAATACCCCTAGATGCGTTGCCAACCTAAGATGGGATACCTCAAGTGCCAGTAATTTCACCGGCTGTCTTACTCTCCACGCCGAAACACAACAGTGCAAGCAAGATGGTGGTAGCAATCCGGGCGGACCTTGCACAAGGTCCTACCACCTACAAATTATAAATGTGAAAGTTTGTGAGTACGTGTGTTTGTTGCTCTTTCACACTAAAACGGCTCGATTTGAATAATTGGATATTTAGATAGCTGAATGTCTGGAATGTTATGGGCTACCACGTGATCGGGATAAAATCTTGAAATTTCAACTGCTAGGCTTATAGTCATCATGGCGCGGTTATTTTATATAAAACTAGCTCGTTTCCCGCGACTTCGTCCGTATATAATTCGTATATCGCTATCCCGCAGAAACTATTGCAATACAATACACTACAATTTTCATATGTGTTTTTCTGTAATATTTTTTTATAATGTAAATTTCTGCTCTAGTGTGTCTTAATTCTGTGTAAGTGAATAAATGTCTTTTTTCTTTCTTTATTTTTTTAAATTTTCCGGGACAAAAACTATTCTTTGTCCTTCAAATGTGAATGTTTGTAAGTCTGCCTGTTTGTTTTTTTACCTTTTCATGTCTAAAACGCTGAACATCAGATAGTTTTATCCCGGAAAATTGCATAGTTCCCGCGGGATAGCGTTACGCGAATTCTACGCGGAGTAAGAGGCGAATTCTAACGCGTTGAAGAGCGACTAGCTTGCTGCCCGCTCCTTAGTACCGTATGTATCGCAAGTATCACAACAAAATGAAAGGCTGAGTTGCTTTTGCAGCTTTTTTCCACAACAAGTAGCCTATTCACTGCCTTTCCAATTATGTGCGCTAAGCGACCGAGCTTTGAGTACCGCAAGTGATTATTTGCACATGCATTTAAAAACGATGACTTGTACAAGTCATGGTTTTGATTTCACATTTTTTATTGAAACAGGAGGCAAGTTGACTCGTTGAATTAGCTCGTTGAAGTGGCAATAGGCAGGATGGAGAACAGATGGCCGTTGAGGCCGAAAAGTGCTCGAATGATGACCGTGGATCGGCAAGCGCAGCAGGGCGATATGTCTCCATATCAAATATCAGATTCTAACGAGGTCGATGGATGGATGACCAGAGGTCGTATTGCTTCACGCGCTGGCGTTTGCTATGTCATTCATCATCTCATTCTACCCTCGCCTTTATAAGACGAAAAGAAAAGAAATGGTGAAAACGATTGCGAATCAAATGCGTTAGACCACAGATATAGATTACACTAGATTACGCAAATGCATCTACTTCGCGTGTCTGAACCCCGACCAAACGTCGAGGTTGACCCCATACAAACACTGACCGCTAACTGACTAATCATGACTAGTGATGGACTCGAGCCCCACGGCGCGGGCGGGCGGCGCATTTGAATCGATTTTGCGCGGACATCGGGGAATTCACATCGCTATTTCGCTCTGGAGACGTCAAAGTAGATATAAAAAAGTGACACGGTTGGTTTTCATACAGATTGAGGTGTTTGCATTATCTAGTGTAATCTATATCTGTGCGTTAGACAGTAGACCTCTGGTTAAAGTCGCGGGTTCACGGTGGATGCAGGCCGCTTCCAACCGATGCAACTGGAGGTCTATGGGGAGGCCTAAGTCCAACAGTGGACGTCCTATGGCTGATATGATGATGATGATGAGGGTGGCAAATAAACAAGCGGTCATCTGATGGTGCATCACTTATCCGCAATACCCAGAATACCCAAAAAATTTGAAATCGTTTTGTACTGCCTCGCTCGCTCTTATATTATATAGTATTAGAGTGAGTAGGACGTCACGATACGAAGTAGGAAATTTTGACTTTGTAGTGGGTTTGGTAGAGGCTAAAACGTTAGACCACGTTAAACAGATAGCGTCGGGTAACATTTTTTCAATCCATTTCCTCCTACAATATCCTAGGACAGACACGACACCGTTCGTTACGTCTCTTTATAAAGAAAGTCCGCAAAGGAAAGGTAATTTTAAAACACTTAACAATGTCCCATCAAAAATGCATTATGTGGTCACCCCGCTGCATAGTTACAGTTGAATAGGCTGTAATGAGCGGAATGTCCTACTAAGACAATCAAATTATTGTCGTCACATTGCTGAGGAACTAAGTGTAGATGTGGCCGTTTTATAATAATAAATAAATAAATATCACGGGACAATTCACACCAATTGACCTAGTCAGCAGGTGGTAGGACCTTGTGCAAGGTCCGCCCGGATTGCTACCACCATCTTGCTCGCTAATCCTGCCGTGAAGCAGCAGTGCTTGCACTGTTGTGTTTCGGCGTGGAGAGTAAGACAGCCGGTGAAATTACTGGCACTTGAGGTATCCCATCTTAGGCCTCTAGGTTGGCAACGCATCTGCAATACCCCTGGTGTTGCAGATGTTTATGGGCGGTGGTGATCTCTTACCATCAGGAGACCCACTTGCTCGTTTGCCATCCAGTCAAATAAAAAAAAAAAAAAAAAAAAAAAAATAGTCCCAAAGTAAGCTTAGCAAAGCTTGTGTTATGGGTACTAAGCAACGGATAAATATAATTATACAGATATAGATACATACTTAAATACATATTAAACACCCAAGACCCGAGAACAAACATTCGTATTTTTCACACAAATATCTGCCCCGACACGGGAATCGAACCCGGGACCTCAAGCTTCGTAGTCAAGTTCTCTAACCACTAGGCCATCTGTTCGTCAAATATCATGGGACAATTTACACCATTGACCTAGTTACAAACTAAAAAAAACTAGATTTCGTCCAAAGCTTATGTTTATGGGCGGTGGTGATCTCTTACCATCAGGAGAGTCATCGTTTGCCATACAGTCGAATAAAAAAAAAGCTTAGAAAATCTCTATAATTTTGAGATTATAGGCAAGTACATTATGCCTGTGTCTTCTGTACTGCTTAACTACATGTTGGTATTCAAAAAAGAGTTGTTGTTTGAGTAAACTTTAGTAGTGTTAACAGTCAAGTTTTTTTTATATAGCTAGTGGTGTGTCTCATTATTTAGTCAAAACCTCCCCTTTTCTTCCACTCGTTACTTTTGGCCGAATCTTCCAGCAAAAATCAAAATCAAAACGGTAAGTAGGGCGCAAAGGACACTTTTACATGTCACTTTTTGTACTATCAGCGTTTTCGGAAAAACCCTTATTATTGCTCAATCCACACTATGGCCTCTCTTATTACGAGGTATATCCAGCAGTGGGACGTATATAGATCGAGATGATGGTGATTAAATAAGAATGTATGATCTATTCACCGTTACTTAAAAGCAATAATGACGGGAATTGCCTTTAATAACTAAAGATGTTGTTTTTTTAAAGAAACAACACTGTAGTAAAAGTTAATTTTAAAGTACAAGATATTATTTTAAAAATTAACGGATATTTCAGGTTTTTTTTGCGACAAAAACGACCCACTGGGCATATATGGGTTAACGTAGAGAACATTACTAATTAGACTAATTAGAGTGAAATAATCTCATTTCCTGTTCTAATGATAAAACAATTTCGTCGCAAATCAAGCCACAATCATATGGTCATTAAGACAAATACAGGGTGACCCGAAAGCTGAGAGAAATGTCAAGCGCGATTTAAAGCGATGCTATGGTTCCGTACGTGAAGTACAAATTAGCAAAAACCCGACTACTCTAAAAAACTTTAATTAAAAAATAAATAATTGTATTGTATTGTAATTGTATTGTAAAATAAAAAAAAATCAACTGTCTTTAATAACTTTAAATAAAAACTAAAAAGAAAAAAAAATCTAGTAGTTTAGAATTTTGTTTAGTAACTTAAACTACAAAAGCTGTGACCCAATTAAATCGTGACCCAGTAGTGGGTCCTGACTGTTGAAGTTTAACTTATTTAACAAAGTTCTAGACTTTCACGCTTGTTTTTCCGTTTTAGTTTTTTTACTCGACTGCCCGATGGAGGGTTATGTTTTTCGAGCGTATTTATTAGTCTATTTTTTTCAATTGTTTCTCACCCGACTAGTAAAATTTTGTGATCAGATTCGATAATTACATTTTTTTCTTGTCAATTCAGATTTGGTTTTTTTTTCAAATTAATGGAACTACGAGGGCTGCGAAAAGTGTAATGCCATCTCTGTTTGTTTTGTTCAAATAGACGGAGACGGCATCACATTTATCTGTCAAATAAAATTAATCAATGGGTGGTGAAACAGCTCCTTAGAAAAGTTAAAAACCCCTATAATATTGTCATTTCAAAGTTCAATATCACAAAAACGTTTAAACCAATTTTAATTAAACGTAGCTAAGAATCATCTCAAACAAACTAAATCGATTACAAAAACCCGCATCAAAATCGGTCCATCCGTTTGAGAGCTTCGGGTGCTACAGACAGATAGATAAATATTGGCATTAAATGTATAACACCCCGTTTTTTTTGTAGGGGGTAAAAATGTCGCATTTCAGTTGCGGCGCAACTCCCGCCTCATATTACCGAGTCAGCAGGGCTACTACGAAACTCGAAACTCGAAGTTCGTATCGTACCGTCCCTCTCGCTCTCGTATTAAATAATAGTATAAGTGTCAGAGGGACCGCACGACACGAACTTCGATTTTCGAATTTCGTAGTAGCCCTGCTGACCCTAACTACGAAATGCAAAACTCGAACTTCGTATGTTGCCATTCCGCAGACGCTTATCTCATTTAATACGCAAGTGAAAGGGACGGTGCCATACGAACTTCGTTTTTCTAGTTTTGTAGTAGCCCCTCTGTATTATATTTTTTTACGTTGGCACTAAGTGATGAACACTGTATTTTTACCTGTGCTTAGATTTTATCACTTTTCGTAAAAGTGCATTTATATTTTCAAAATGGAAAGTAGAATATTGAATGCTTTAATGTTATTTTTGTTATCGTAAAATATACATTTTATCGATATTTACGAAGCCGAAATCATGGAGCAGCACTGTTCCTTTTATGCTGGCCACATTATTTTTACGTTTGACATTTCAGACTGTCATTTTAGTATCTACATTTCAGAAATAGACCATAGTGTCGCTGCTTAAGTGACTAAATAAGCTGGTCTCTTTTTCTGGTTTTTCTGTGCATCTATGTTTCACTTTGTATATTCGATATTCTGCATACTGTTAATTGTAGTAATAAATAACTACTAACCCACGGTGTCCCACATTCATTCTGTGCTCCCACTTTCGTAACCCAATAACCACACTTCTCATAAAGTGGTTAAACATTCATTTCGAAATACCCGTGAAGACAGCTCACAGTCACTCATCATCATCATAATCAGCCCGAAGACGTCCACTGCTGGACAAAGGCCTCCCCCTTAGAACGCCACAATGAACGACAACTTGCCACTTGCATCCACCGGTTTCCCGCTACTCTCACGATGTCGTCAGTCCACCTGGTGGGAGGCCTGCCAACGCTTCGTCTTCCGGTTCGTGGTCGCCACTCGAGGACTTTTCTCCCCCAACGGTTATCTGTTCTTCGAGCGATGTGGCCTGCCCATTGCCACTTCAATTTGCATATTTTTCCAGCTATGTCAGTGACTTTAGTTCTTCGACGAATTTCCGTATTCCGGATTCTATCGCGCAAAGAAACTCCAAGCATAGCTCTCTCCATAGCTCCCTAATTATCATTAATCAGCTGATTTCTACAGTGTTCGGCGGATTCCCAAAACGCCACTTTTTTACCGTACCGCAAAAACGGTGCATTGTCCAACAATTTGTCAGATTTCCATCGTAATATATTAAATAAGAGACGCTTTATGCCTAACGGTACGGCTTTTTACAAGGTCCGGCAAAAAACTTGTTTTTACTGTCTCCGTTTGAGTTGTAACTTTGTCGCTTTAAGATGGATAATGGGGTATGGTTTTTAAAAATAAATATATGTTTCACGAAACAACTGATAACCCAACCAGCTTAACAGTTGCAAATCTCTCGACATAGTCATGTTAAAGATCAATATTTCAAAAACGACTAAACGACGAAACCGTTTTTGTCAAACTTAAAACCTAAAAGAACTAAAAGTGGCTCCGAAGCGGTAACGTTTCGTGTGCTCTGCCTACCCCATTTGGGAATACAGGCGTGTTGTTTGTGTGTGTGTGCGACTAAACCGATTTTAATGAAACATAGCTAAAAGCCCCACAACGCAAGAAAACTCTCGAAATCGGTTAATTCGTTTGACAGACAGACATACATTGGCGTCAAACTTATCACAAGTTTTAAGTGTTACGAGTATAAATACACCCCTCTTTTTCCATCAGGGAGTTAGAAATATGATCCGAACACAGCTGTATCACACACACACACACACACACACAGACGCTTTATATTATGTCCTTTATACTCTCGTTATAAAAATAGCAGACGACTCTCTCTTTTTTCCAAGACCCGTGAGGCTATGTTACTGTGATTGTCGCCTTGCGTTTACTTTGCATGTGCAGTGTGCAGTTTACTGTAATATTACCCGTAATATACGGGACCATTGAAGCACTGTAAAAGACTTAGCCACTCACGCATGTCGATTATTCCATAGTATTCGATGGCATTTGATCTGGTTAACATAATAATACATTGTTAAGATCAACGACACCGCACCATGGGATGTCATTAGAAAAAAAAAACATTTGCAATTTATGTGCATAATTGATGAAGGATCGGTCGGAAAGTGATCTTTTAGAGGGTTTGAAACGTTACGTCTATATCGTAGCGATATTCGATAGAGGAAGTTATTGTATTTATTGTGCACGATTAGCAGCAGAGAAGAAAAGTAAAAACATCGTAAGTTAGTTCATTGATGTCACGCGCGCCTGCCGAACTTTGTTTGACGCGCCTTTTTGATTTTTTGTTTGATTGACAAAAGAAAACCTACGTGTCTTATATTTTCTAATCTAATACCTTTAAACGAGCAATTCTTGTATATATATCTTCGCCGGCGTGGAATTTCGTTATCGCGCGCTCCTCCCTCGGGAACTGTGCATTTTTCCGGGATAAACAGTAGCCTATGTAACTCTCCGGCCCATAAACTATCTCTATGCCAAAAATCACGTCGATCCGTCGCTCCGTTTCGACGTGAAAGACGGACAAACATTCACACACTCACATTTATAATATTAGTATGGATGGATATATATTTCCGGGATCTCGGAAACTGCTCCAACGATTATGATGAAATTTAATATGTTGGGGTTTTCGGGGATGACAAATCGATCTAGCTTGGTCTATTTTCTCTGGGAAAACGCTTAGTACCGAGTTTTAGCCCGAGCGAAGTACAGTCACCTAGATATTAAACTTAATAACAGACTATTTTTTTTTTCCAACAGACTACCCAATGAGGGCTATCGTTTTTTGTCTTTCTAGATGGCGCCACTGTTGCGTGAGGTTTTTAAGTGTGGCTTTCAAAGTCTGTTATTACGGGCGAGAAAACAAAGTTTAGATTAAAATCATATTTAATACACCGAGCAACCACAGTATTGCGTAGTCCCATTTTGTTCGGAAAAAAGGGAGGACAAAAGTTTTCGAGAGACAAAACTGTCTTAAAACACAGACATTCATTGCTCCATATCGCATAATTGCCATAATTAATTTCAGGTAATGCAAAATATTCACAAAATTATTCTAATTATAAATAATAAGACCCGCGTAGCTCACCCAAAAACTATGAGATTTGACATTTCGGAGACGTCACGCTACACTAGCGCCTCTAGCGGCGAATTCATACGCGATAGCCCTCATTATATAAAAGTAGGACCATGACATAGTTTTTTATAATTCCTATTAGAATTTAGTGACATTCTGGAACTTTGCAAATTACAGTTTTTTTATTTTATTTAATTATCAGATTGAAATAATTCACGAGAGCAAAGCCGCGAGTAAATATTTCCCAGTTTAATACCATCCTTCGTTACAACTGCGTACGCGCACGCCGCGCTTATCCCCGATCTATGGAATGCTGCTTTGACAACTGCGACAGAGCGAGAGCTCAGTCAGCACACAATAGAGTCCGTCTCTCCGCTAGTATGTACAGTCAACCAATATGATTACTAGGCCACTATAGAACCTTACCTTAGTAGATCATTTTGATTTGTCTATATAGCAATAACTATAGGATGACGTAAAATGACACGGTGAGAAGGTTCTGTGGTGGCCTTTGGAATCAAATTGGTTGACTGTACACGTAGTGATTATATTCTCTATGACAGTTCATTATCATCACTATCGTCATCATCATTATATTAGCCATAGGATAACCATACCCCCTCCCCCCATACTCCCCCATAGACCTCCAGTTGCTTCGGTTGGTAGCGGCCTGCATCCACCGTGAACCCGTGGCTTTCGACGCGGGATGTCATATTTTTTAATACTACCACAGAATCCATACTTAATATATTATAAATGCGAAAGTAACTCTGTCTATCTGTCTGTCTGTCATAGTAGAACCCAATGTCGTAATACTGGTCATTATCTATGGATTTCGACCGCATAATGGAGGATTTACTATAATGAGTGTAGATAAAAGTATACAGGTAAATATGATGAGAATCAATTGATAGGCAATTGTTTATTTGATGTCCAATTAATAATACTCCTTTTGATAACACTAATACTATTTATGCTTTACTAACTTGCACAGGTACTTACGTACAAACGTTGCAAATTAAATAAAAGCTTTTAAAAGGAGCCCAGCGTTTTCTGACATAAAGTTGTTTTAATAGTAAAGTTTTACAGCCTTATTCATAAAAAATCCTTAATGGAAAAAATAAAAGCGAGATGTTTGTTTTCCCGCCGCCGTTTTATGTTGTGCAAAAAGCCATAATTATGTTAATCATCCCTTGTTTTTTTTCATATTTATTGTTGCTAATTTAGAGGATTTTTAAAACAATTCCTGAAAATAATTTTCCTGTTTTTTTTTAATCTTTGCGTAGCCCTGCCTTCACTATAAATATCTTCGATAAGGTTTTTTGCTCTTGTCAAAGTCAGCTGTTCAAACTTGTGGCGGCCATTTTGTGACTTAGCATGGAGATAAAGGAGGGTCTACGGTCCTCTAACTTTAGCAGAGCCTTGATCGACTGATTAGCGCTAACAGACGTTATAATCATGTTTTTTAGCATCGGGCCTTCAAGGAGCCTTCAAGGAGGCTCTAACTTTTTATGAATAAGGCTGTTAATCTTTAAATGATACTGCCATTAAACAGTCATACGTCAAGCGTTAGTAGTAATCATAAATAGCACTTGTAAAAATTTTTAATCCTCTCCGATAAATAAAAAGATAAGTGGGACTTTATGGCATTTTTGCTCTTAATTGTGTGTGATTGAATGTAACACTTTTTTGCTGTATAATAAAGAAATCAATTAAAGTGAAACGTTTGTGTGTTTGTTTGTAATGGATAAATAAAAAAACTATTTAAGATATTTCCAAAATCAAAATCAAGACAGATATAAAGTTTTGTTTTTTATAAATTGTTTTTTTTTTTCTTTGCTAAACTTTGCTTTGTTTGTATATTAAGCCCAAGCAAAATTTAGCAGTTTAGGCCGTCTTGCAGGAAAAAATAAATCTAGATTATTTAGTAGTTAATCCAGGCTTATTTGACACTTGACAGTTCCATACAATTTGACACTACTAAACTGAGCTTAACGCTAACTCGAGATTTATGTGTTTACTGCAAGTGGGCCTTAGTATAATGGCAAAATACTTATTAAATGGGGTCGCAAATTGCAACAAACAATGCAAGCTGCGCTGAAAGTACCAGGCGTACAGAGGCGGCGAGAAAGTACGATTCTCGGTCGTGCCTTACTCTTCCGGGTCACGGGTCACGCCCATAAGGCGGTCTCAAGGCTGCGGGCCGCGGCCTCTTTCCTTCTATGGTGCCCTGGTAGTCACGGTTAGATGCTCGGAGGTCAAAGGTCGAATTTATCGCTATTTGAAAATAACGGGGCAAAATGCATACTTATTTGATATAATGCAATTTTCTGGAAATATAATAATGAAATAAACCTGACCTGAATTAATTCCGTCCAGATAAAAAAAACGTAATTACAAGGTTTTATAATTTGCAATCTTTTATAGTTTTTTTCGTTTTCTGTAAATGTGAATGAATAGTAAATTGTGTCTTAAGGGCGGTAAATAAGGAATTACGAACGAGAGTCGAAGACCGAGGGCTTTAATGAGTGGATGTTCGTAATTCTAGTACCGCCCGTGCGACATACAATGTTTTTCATTACATTTGCGAGTAAAATTGTTTTGATAAAAGAAAAAAAACAATATATTTTCAAAAATTGCCGATACCGCTTACTCTCTCGGCAGCGCCAGCTCCGCACTACGTACGCGGGAAAGAGTCCTCTCAATGACACCGGAAAAAACTTAACAACGTAAATGTTTGTATCAAATTCCATCCGTTTTTCCTCTTAATCTGTTCCTAAACTAAACAAACTAATTCTACATAAACTTATAATCTTCACTTATTCAGTCGTCCACTTAACATCAGCAGAACATTAGAAATAGGTCACAGATATTCAACAGCATCACATCAGTCACAATCGCTTAGTATTTTCTATAATCATAATAATAAGTGGGTACACGCTCATAGTTTGACAGCTAATCAGTTGGAAAGATGGACTGAGTCAAAAAAAGTTCGCAAAGTAACGGATCTGCAACATGGATTATCGTATCTACTTTTTTTTTGTTCGACTGGATGGCGAAAGCAAGTGGGTCTCCTGATGGTAAGAGATCACCACCGCCCATAAACATCTGCAACACCAGGAGTATTGCAGATGCGTTGGCAACCTAGAGGCCTAAGATGGGATACCTCAAGTGCCAGTCATTTCACCGGCTGTCTTACTCTCCACGCCGAAACACAACAGTGCAAGCACTGCTGCTTCACGGCAGGATTAGCGAGCAAGATGGTGGTAGCAATCCGGGCGGACCTTGCACAAGGTCCTACCACCTGCAAAAAACTAGGTATTTCAAATTAATACATATGTAAACAAAATCGATCCTTGAAATATGTTACTGGATGAATATTCTGGCGTGTGAATACCTATTCACAAGACGTAACTCTATGCCAGCGGTTCTTAACCTTTTAGTTGACCATTTGACAGGATTTTTGTCTTGCCATGGACCACCAACTGTTAGAAGATACGGTAAAAGTAAAATTGTAAATGAATGAACGGTTGCGACCGCTACTTGACTGGCGCGTCGTTTTGCCAATGAGGGCTATCGCGTATGAATTCGTCACTAGAGCCGCTAGTGTAGCGTGAGGTCTCCGAAATGTCAAACCTCATAGTTTTTGGGTGAGCTCCGCGGGTTTATTTATAATTAGAATATTTTGTGAATATTTTGCAATATCTGAAATTAATTATGGCAAATATGCGTTCCGTGAATGTCTGTGTTTTGAGACAGTTTTGTCTTTCGCAAACCTTTGTCCTCCCTTTTTTCCGAACAAAACGGGGACTGCAACACTGTGGCATGCTCGATATTTATAAGGTACGGTTTTAAGGTGTATTAAATATGATTTTAATCTATACTTTGTTTTCACGCCCGTAATAACAGACTTTGAAAGCCATACTTAAAAACCTCACGCAACAGTGCGCCATCTAGTGAGACAAAAAACGATAGCCCTCATTCGTTGTTGATGGCTTCGCGGACCTCTTCGAGTTCTTCCAGGGACCACCGGTTACCAACCACTAACGAGATGGACGGATGACCTGGTTAAAGTCGCGGGTTCACGGTGGATGCAGGCCGCTCCCAACCGAAGCAACTGGAGGTCTGTGGGGGAGGCCTATGTCCAACAGTGGACGTCGTCCTACGGCTGAGATGATGATGATGATGAGCTCTATCCCGTTGCCGTCAATAGCCTTTAGAAACCGGCCAAGTGCGAGTCGCACCCGCGTACTGAGGGCTCCAAACATCACTAAAAAGTTGACTTACTATATCGGGGTACCTATTATTTAAGTCAATGATGTACAACTGTAAACAATACGGTACTTGTACAGCCCCCCCCCCCCCTATTTTTTAAAACATTGTACAAAGTTCGAACTCTTAATAGTATTAGAAGTTAAATTAACATTCACAATAAAAGGTATATTAGGTACAATAAAATTAAATAAGCTAAAACTATAATAAATCTAAAAATGGACACTACGCACTACCTACACTACGAAATTGAATAAGGTATTTTTTTTGTGTAGTGTCTCCCCATACATTTGTGACGGCAATACAATATTTGTGTGAATTTCAGCTATCACGGTTTTTGACATACACCTCTGTGAGTGACAGACAGATGCAAAGTGATAATAAAATAAGGTTGTCTTTATCACCCTTGGATACGGGGCCCTAAAAACGGTCCGCATAAAATGTTACGCTGATTAAAATTGGATGTCAAGAGTAATTACTTATTTGAACTCTTATAACCTTAAACCAGTGGATAACTAATTTATTGAATCAGGCGTTACGTACTTTGCGGAGGTCCATACAATGAACTAAAGATTTTCCTTGCTCACCCGCGACCTTACGATAGCTAAGCTTATGCAAAATATGCGTGTTCATGCAGTTCCTCCACCTCCACACTGTAGAACACACAAAATCACACAACCCATCTATCACCACCACCACACTACACTGACGCGTTTCGAACTCAACCAGAGCTCATATTCAGAGTGACACAACCGTAGGCAAAAGCTAGTAAGCAATAATTTATATAGTAACACTCACTTCTCACCTTTCTTCCAAACCAATGATCGTACGATTTCATCGCAGTTCAGTACCTAAGTGTTACTTTTCGGTTACAAAATACGTCTCAATTTCGTTCGCGTTAAAATCTCAATTTGTATGGAAACACGAACAGCGCCTCTAGCGGAACGTTTGCGATGTTCGTGCTTCCATACAAATTGAGATTTTAACGCGAACGCGTTCGAGACGTATTTTGTAACCGAAAGGGACTTCATCCGCTGATTGACTCGTTAATAGTTCTGTTTGTATTCGGTTTGCCAATTTGGCTGCATTAAACTTTCTCAACATAACAATATGCGAATTGATGTGAAACCAATCTCACTTTCACTCATTTAGTGTAAGAATTTGCTGTAAATAACAGAATTTATTTTATGTACGTAAGTCCGAAACGCTAACAAATAACGCAATAAAGAAACTATTTTTTAACCAATAGGCAGTTTCGTGGGTAAAAATGATTATTATTATAATTAGTATTATTTTTCTCTTGTTCTGAGAGGAGGCTTGTGCCCAGCAGTGGGACGTATATAGGCTGGGATGGGATGGGGGGATGGGGATTATAATTAGTACGTTTGTTGGATTAAAAAAAACTATTGGACGCTAATTTTTTCCTTTGTCAATCAAAATGTTAAATGAAGATTATATAGTAACTAGTATTAATTATGTATACAGAACGCATTTGCAGCTAGCGAGTGAGCAAATGCAAATAAATGAAGACAATAAAGCGCGTCAAAGTCCAAAAGTGGGGCCTATATCTAAGTATAAAGTGTACTAAAACGTGACATTAGACATTACATCAAAAATGTGTATTGTATTTTTTGACTATAATTGATCAGTTTTCTGTTTTTGTGTAAAAACGACACTGCCGTGGCATCGTTAACGTCTCTTTCAATTACAAGCAACGTATGTGTGAAAAGTGGCGCTACTCAAGGTAACTGTCAAGGTCACGCCTGTCTTGACCCTTAATTGCCTTAAACCGCTGTACCGATCTAGATAAAAATTTGGTTTAAAGATGGTTTCAGACTAAGAAAGACGTAGCATCGTTGCTACTGCAATACCGCGGAACAAGCTTTTTCCATAAGGTATAATTTTCACTGTCAGAACAGTACTAACCTCGTACTGTTATGACAATGCAAATTGTACCTACCTTATGGAAAATGCTAGTTACGACATTTTTATCCCAGAATACCAATTTGCATAGTTCCCACGAGATAGCGATAAACAAAGTCTTCAACAAGGTTACTTTGAATATACTTTATAGTAACTACAGCTTTACACAAGCTCGCGTAACTGTACAGCGGTCTAGACAAGCAGTTTGTATGTGAAAGCCTGTAAAAGGGAAACTTAGAAAGCTCAGAACGCCTGAGATTGTTGTCTTAATTCCATAACCTGTACTTTGAATTATGTTAAACTTGAAACGGCAGAACGGTATGTTTTGATGCGAGGAGATAAAATAACTTTGGTTAAGATTTGCTATCTTAACCAAACCCTTATTTTTTTATTTTTTGGTTCTTTAGTCTTTTTGTATTTTTTATTTAGTTTTTCGATATGGTTTCACGGATACCCGTAAAAGTAACAAATTTGGAGTTGAATTAAAAAATACAAAAAGACTCCAAAAAACCAATCATAAGATTTACTAGCTAAAGTCTGGGTTTCTCTACGTGATAGAAACAGAAATGAGGAGATACGTAGAAGAACGAGGTACTCCGACAGAGTCAAGCGTATAACGCTCCTTGACTTAGCAATGGCCATATAACAAGCAGCATAAATGGCCGTTGGGGCCGAAAAGTTCTCGAGTGGAGGCCGCGGATCGGCAAACGCAGCGTAAGATGTCGCCGCTTCCATCCAATCCAACCGAAGCAACTGGTGGTTTATTAGGGAGGCCTGTGACCAACAAATTGATGTCCTACGGCTGATATGATGACGATAATGATGCTTAAGTTGAAAAACGGTATTTGACTATTTTGTATATGTTTTATAAATTAAAATTACACAATGCCTGTTATCGAATAGAGAAACAATTTTTAAGCTACCTTTAAAAATAACAAAGTTATAAAGGTTTGAAATTCAAGATTAGATACGTCCCATCCGACGAATAAAGTCACTTCTGCAAAATTGTTACTTTCACTAGGGGCATTTGAATTTTCGCTTAGTTTAATTTGATTATAGCTTTGTAAGTAATAGGAATTCGTCAATGCAATTAAGTATAGTTTTTACTAGAGTTGTCAGGATTACTTTTTAGTAGCAATCTTTTTTAAATGTTAAGGCTTTCAAGGAATTCTGGGTCTTAAAGTAATATGTAGTTTTCGTGGGAAACGCACAGCCAAAAATTCGGTGTTAAGAGAATATAGAACTATCTTTGTCGGAGGTTGACTTTGTGAACCGAGGTCTATAGGCATATGAAACTTTATTCCTCGGATATTTTGATAATTTTTTTCAACAACATGTGACTATCTATCTATCTATCTTCTACGCCGTTAGCAATAGAGTCATGTTCAGATATTTTTTATCAAATTTTTGCTCACATGTTTATGAACTCGACTGTACGTAATTATTCGCAATGACGAAATAAATAATAATTAATGCTTATTACAAACGACATTGCCCATTAGGTACTCACAATATGACACTTGTTCCTTGTGCTTGTTTGTTATGATCGCACATGAAAATTATATAAAAAGTTTTAAAAGTAATGTATTTCATCATCATCGTGATCATCACATCCGCAGGATGTCCACTCTTGGACATAGGCCTCCCCCATAGCCCTCTAGTTGCATCCACCGCGAACCCGCCGCTTTAACTAGGTCATCCTTCCATCTCGTTGGAACTTTTCGGCCCCAACAGCCATACGTTCTCCATCCTATATGGCCTGCCTATTGCCACGACTTCAACGAGCTAATTTGTTTTGCATGTCGATAATGGTGACCCTTGTTCTTCTACATATCTCCTCATTTCTAATTCGATCTCGTAGAGAAATCCCGAGCATAGCTCTCTCCATAGCTCGCTGAGCAACTCTGAGCCTATTTATAAGGGTATAGTGAGCACACGTCTCCGATCCATATGTATTGTCATCACTGGCAACACACATTGGTTAAAAAGACTCAGCCTTAAGGCACTGAGGAATTTGAACTAAAAGACATTGCTGAGTTTCCAAACGGTGCCCATCTGTGTTGGATTCGACGATTGTCAATCTTCTCGAAGTTGAACTTACCTAATTTGACGGTTTTTCCTATGTATACATATGCGTCAACAACTTCAAGAACCGGATTCTCACCAAAATAGGAGTAGACACCTGTTCTTGACACTCGATTGAGGTTTTCGAGTAGCGTACTGAGTTCTTTCCATCGACTTTGCCATAACCACGATATCGTCGGCAAACCGAAGGTGAGTGATGTATTCGCGATGAGATGCCTAGTCCTTTCCATTCCAAAAGCTTGAAGGCGTCTTCGAAAGCGGCAGTAAACAATTTCAGAGATATCACATCTACGTATCTTACGCCTGTTTTCAAAGAAATCGCCTTCGAATTCTGTTCGTGTACTCGGACCGACATAGGGCATTGTTATACAAACACTTTAACACTTCGATATACCAATAGTCAATGGTATCGCTGGAGAAACTCACGCACCGCTCACGTTTCGACCGAATTAAAGGCTTTCTCGTAATCCACAAACGCTAGACATAGTGGCAAGTTATACTCTTCGGTATTCTGTATGACTTGCCGCAGCGTATGTATGCGGTCTAAGGTACTATAAGCCTTTTTGGAACCCGGCTTGTTCAGGTGGCTGCTAGGAAGTCATCGAGCCTGCCGTTCGAGACGATACTTGCGACATAAGATTAGAGTTATGAGTAAGACGTTTCGGTATCAGAAATTTCATTTACAGGTGTCAGTTCCTTTGTAGGCGATGGTTCCAATATTTGGCGATGTGCCTACAGAAAGTGAACGGGTTGAACGGCGACA
>NC_133495.1:9787015-9797265 GCF_025370935.1 Choristoneura fumiferana
ACCTAATTGCTACATTGTCTATGCGAGCCATAGAGTATATGGTAATTGTTTCGTTTTCACTGACCTTGTTGGCTCGGTTCAAACTTTCATCTCTGATAGCCTAGCTTCATGTTAGCCTAGTACTAAATTGGTATTTGCTGATTTTTTAATGTTATGTTTTATATACTTAGGTCGTCTTGCAGGAAAAAATAAATCTAGATTTAGTAGTTAAACCTGGCTTAAGATTGACAGTTCCATACATTTTGACACTACTAAACTGAGGTTAACACTAACTCGAGATTTATGTGTTTCCAGCAAGTAGCCATTAACGTGCGAAGAGCGAATACAATATTTCTATTTCTATTATTTCTATTTATTTATGAATAGTTTTTTGTAAGTATTGTAACTTCATAAATTCTGTTTTTTGGGCCAGTCAGGCAAAGATGAACCTTTATAGGATTTCTGCGTTTTTTATCTGTATGTTAAGATTTTTTTTTAGGGAACGCGCAATAGAATAAAATATAGCAAGTACAAATTTTAAGCAAAATAGCACAAAATGTAAAAACAAAAACATTAATGTCGTCATAGACATAATTTAACCCATAGGTACACATAATAATTAAACCCGTTTGAATTTAACCCATGACTAAAGAACACACAAATACAAAACAACAATATACAAACAAGAACATTGTATTTGTGTCCCCTTGAAAGCAAAACGGTCGCTGACTGATTATATCTCGAGGCGATAGACGCGGCAGAATAAATAGTAAATTAATATTGTCAAAAACATATAAAAATATTGAAATAAAAATATTTATTCTAACATTTTTTTTTGTTACAGATACCAACATGGACGACTGACCACGCTTAGTGATTGTGAACTAAACTAGTGAACTAAAGACTGATAGTGTTATTTATTTAATTTAAAAAATAATATAAATTATAAAAAAAAAGTTAAACCGGACATGGCGTTCTCAGCATATTTTTTAGCGACTGCGGCCTTCGTCATAATCGGTAAGTCGTTTTAAGTACCTAAGAAAAATGTAGACATTTCACACATTATGAGCACCATTTATATTTTACATTAAATACCTATAATAAGATATAAATTGCTCTCAACAAGCAAAGAATTATGCGTGGTAAAATGCAGTTAACATTTTATTTCTTCATAAGTCAAGTGACAGTTATTAGAGCTTTTACCTTACAAACCTTTGAAGTATGAACTCCCAGCCAGTTTACGGGTTCTAAAAGGTAGTTCACTTTTTACCCGACTCCTCGAAGGAGGATTATGCTTTAGGTCATTAATGTTGTTTGTTTTAAACGCGACAGACATTAAGACATAACAGTGCACGTGTATTTATCACTAGATCTTTATCGCTTTAATGATCTATGGATCAATGATCGATGGCGGCGCGTGCGCGTCGATCCTGTCAATAACCGTTAACGTGACAACTTAGATTAATTATGTTAATATAGTGTTCGATTTTACACCTTGATTAATGAGGTTTTTAGAGTTCCATCGACTAAGGAAATAAATACGTAGTAATGACATTGACCAACGACAAGATATGCGAGCGCGCGAGCGCACGTGTGTGTGTAATAATGTGTATATGTGAGTATGTGGACCAGAAGCATTTTGAAACCTACTTATAATATAAATGCGAAAGTTTGTGTGTGTGTGTGTGTGTGTGTGTGTGTGTGTGTATGCTTGTTACTCCTTAACGCTAAAACGGCTGGACACATTTAGATGTAATTTGGTACGTAGATAGCTGGACATCTGGAATAACGCATAGGCTACTTTTTATCCCGATATTCCCACGGGACAGGGATAAAATCTTGAAATTTCAACCGCATTTTGGACAGTTGTTTTTAACACTACCTCAATGAATACCACGATATACATTTTGGGAATTCCCAGGGGAATTTCGTAAAATCCCGGAATTTCAATTGTAACTACCAGATCGAATAGTTAAGGCGTGCGAAGCCGCGGGTAAGCCCTAGTTGTTAATATTATGTGTTTTATGTACAATAAAGTGTTAGGTACTTATACTAAAACAATACTATACATTACGTCCCAATCCTGATCGATAATTACGTTAATAATATCTCTTAAAGTTTTCCTTCGTTGTATTATATAAAAAAAACTTCTCTAACACTGTTTTACGACGGAACCCAAACAAATATTGAATTTTTATCTTCATGAATAATTTCACAAATAAATTAACAAGTTTTATTTTATTCATGCATAAATTGAAATCGTGATAGTATTTTAATTACAACTCAAGTAAGACTGTTCAACCTCATTAATTAGTTTAATTAATTAAAAATAACAGAAGTGCATGCTAATAAATTGTGTAACAGCTGTTTCAAAATAGTTTACACATTGGTATCGGTACAGTCACCAGCATTAATATCTGCCACAGCGGAGCGTGCAAAAACATCTGCCACGTCCTTACGGCCTTAGAAATATAGTCGTATCAGATATTTATGCACGCTTGTTGTGTCAGATATTGGTGCTGGTGACTGTACTTGCCGTGCTTTTTGTTTTCTGTACTCTCATTCCAGTCAAAGTCAAAATATCTTTATTCAATTTAGGCTAAAACAAGCACTTATGAATGTCAAAAAAAAATCTACCACCGGTTGTCATCTAAACTACATTTCCGTACCAAATTTCAAGTACATAATTATTATGCCATCAACCTTTAAGGAGACGGTCCTGGCTGGACCACCAGGTCATCACTATCAGATTATTTAATTATCAGGAGCCATACAAAAACCCACGGCAAAGTTGAACTTTGAAGCGCAAAAAATAATTGCATTAAAACGAAACCTTAATTGGTTGCATTCTTTCGCGACCGCAGATATTACACGGATTACCCACTGACCGCCTTCTGTCAATCACATTTAGCGGGACGAAAGCGATACGAATATATCCGGTAAAAAATGCTAAAAGAACTTAATTCATTCATGCAAGATTTAAACGCCCCCGGTAACTGTTCTTTGTGCTCCGCCGCTTTTGTACATAAATCACATTTTTTTTTATATTTCCGCCCCCTAAAGTTACTTTTTTTTTTACAATAACCTAACCATAAAAATTTCATTTTTAATACAAGCTTTTTTTGCTGACTGTACTTGTTGTTGACTGTACTTGCATTGTCACGCAAACTACATTTGCATACCAAATTTCAAGTCGATGCTATTAACCGTTGAAGAGTTCCGTCCTGCGGAGACGATTCTGGCTCAACTACCTGGACGTATTTGGGAATACAGGTGTGATGTTTGTTTTTGTGTGTGTGTGTGTGTGTGTGTGTGTGTGTGTGTATATAATATATATTTCGGGGATCTCGGAAACGGCTCCAACGTTTTCGATGAAATTTGGTACGAGTATGTAGGGGTTTTCGGGTATAATAAATCGACCTAGCTTGGTTTTATTTCTGGGAAAACGCTTATTAAAGAGTTTTAGCCCGAGCAAAGCTCGGTCGCCCAGGTACTTTTATTTTACCCAGGGAAACTACCCAATGAAACACACGTTTCTGGTGCGCTATTTTACTTGCGCGTACGCCGTCGCGTCACGTATACTGTGTTACACTGAACTCGGTTTTTTACATACACCTTAGCGGTAAATCTTTGCATACAGCGTGTTATAAAACTGCCTGTTTACGCTGCAATTAAGTTGGTGTGTTGACTAACTGTTTAATGGAATATCTGGTTGGCTAAGGTATAAACATTTGTTTAGGTCATCTTTATTATATTGGCCGTAGGACGTTCATAGGCTTTCCCCATAGACCTCAAGTTGCTTCGGTTGGCAGCGGTCTGCATCCACCGTGAACCCGGGGTTTTAACCAGGTCATCCGTCAATCTGGTTGGTGGGTGGGTTATTTAGGTACACGCATTATATACAAATATGTTATAACAAAAGAAAAAAAACTAAAATGAACTTATTCGAAGCCTAAATTAGGAATTTGTTGATTTTAGATTTGATTTAGTATTTTTACAAGGTTTAATTTAACTTGTCATCAATCTTCTAATAATTGAATTGACTTAAAATTTGTTACAAATGTGAAATTTGCGTGACAATTCAAAATCTAGACACGCAGTAGCGGGTCAAGCCAAGTTCAATCTAACATAGTATTTTCACAGAAGTATCCAGGCAAACTTGTAAATCTATATTTTTGTTGCCCTCGACTTTGTCTGCGAATAACTCGTGGATCAGATCGCGGGGGTTTTGATAGTATAAAACTATCCTATATCCTTCTCAGGGTCTCATTATGGTGTTCCCTTCTTTCGCAGACAGAAATATCATAGAATTTAGTTCCGCAGAAAATGTCTCAATTAATATAATTTGGTTCTTGTATTTTTAGAATATTATTGCTTCAATGACTATTTACTCGAATGAAACATATTTCATAGAAAAATAATTCAATGACTTTATAAATCTCATTTTATATTTCACGAACTTATCAATTATTTTTAACAAATATTGCTTATTCAGATATACGTTAGAATAGGTTAGAAATCGCTGCTAGAAAGTTAAAATGTTGCCTGTAAAATAACATACAACCCTCATACTATTTCATAAATCATATCTTACCTTATCTTTAGGTACCTACTTAATTTAACACAATCGGTTGAATAAGCGTGAAAATTCCATACTTAATAGTTTAACATGTATTTATGTAAAAGTCGCGCATACTGTGAACGGAGCGATGTAGCTTAGCGCCAACCCACATTTTTTGGGCACGATGCCACACAAGGCCGCGCGAATTAAACGCACAAGTATTGTGCTCATTTAGGGTTCCGCGGTTACGAAAAAACTTACGAACACTGTCACATATTTGATTTGAATGGTTTCTTAGTTACAGTTGTTGATGACTTGGACTGTCATTCTATTATATATTTATCCTAATAAAGACATGTACATTTTAATTAATTTAATTACTTAACAAATTGGCGACGATGTCGTTTGATTTAAAGAAAGGCAAACGTGCGCGTGCCACCCTACGCGGTGTACTAACTAAAACGTACAACGCATTTCAAGATGAACAAAACTTACATACTTACGAAGAACTAGAAACCCGACTTCTTACACTACAAAATACTTACGATGGCTTACAAAATATACAATGTCGAATAGAAGAGGAGACGGAAGAGGAGGATCTTGAGGTAGAAATGGCATACAGGTATGAGATTGACGAGATTTATACGAAGTTACGCACAAAAATTTTACGATTGATAAATGTATACAAAAATGAAAGTAACATACCTCCTATAACTCAAGTAACCTCCGTCACGAATGCCCATCATGAGGCACAACCGAGAATTAATTTTCAACCATTTCAAGCCAAAGAGACTTTCAAAAATTTCATAAAGCGGCTTTCCGTTTATATCCTACTAAATAACATCACTCATCCTAAAACGAAAGTTTATACCTTACTGTCTACTTTACCTCCAGATATCCACGAAAGATTATATGACCTGTGTTCTCCCGAAGAACCGATCGATAAGACTTTTGAAGAACTTACAGATATTTGGATAAATTTATAGACCCTAAACCAAGCATATGGGCGTCGCAACATAATTTTATATCACGTTTACAACAAGCCGATGAAACAATTGCAATCTACGCGTCAGAATTGAAAAAGTTATCTCTAAATTGCGAATTCAAATGTATACACTGCAAAAACCTACAGTTGAATCATTCTTATCACTACAGTTCATACGGGGATTAAAAGATGGAGATATTCGTACAAAAATATTACAACAGAAGGAAACACACTGTTTTCTAATTTAGTGGATACCGCCACGTTGATGGAAAAGGGAAAAACTGAAAATTCAACCATGTCTGTATCAATTCGTCATACATCCTTTGACAATATGAATAAAGTATCGAAAGCACCAAGATACGCTTCAAATCCACAAACCATCAAAGACCTGAAGGGCAAATGTTATCGATGTGGTAAAACCGATCACAAAGCGAATGAATGTGGCGCCATAAAAAGCACGTGTCGCAAGTGCCAAAAAGAAGGCCACTTAGCTCGAGTCTGCTTACAAGGACGTAGAAGTAATAACACAAACTTACTTGATTACTCTACAAGCAGCCTCAGCGCCAACAGCACAGCGGAGATCAACTTAGTAAAAAGTGAAATCTCTGACAAATACATTATACCAATTGAAATTGAAGGTACAAGAGTCAATATGGAATTTGATACTGGGGCTACACTTTCTACTATATCATTAAAAGAATATAAAAACTCAACATTAAAAAGAAAGTTTTCACGACTAACATGAAGCTAAGAACTTATACAGGTGAAGTATTTAAACCCACTGGTGTGGTATATGTCAAATGCACCTATGGAAATCAGACTTTTTACGGAAAATTATACATAATAGACAAGAATGTTGACCCTATCCTCGGCCGAAGCTGGATGAAAGAGTTCAACATCACGCTTGCCGATATGAGAACCGTTCAAGAATGTGAAAACATACCGAAACTAGAAAAATTACTAGAAGAGTACGATTCCACTGTATTTAATTCAAATTTGGGCGAAATTCCAAACATTCGAGGCCATCTCACTCTTACAGAAAACTCACAACCGATCTTTATCAAACCTCGTAGAATTCCTTACGCATTACGAACCAAAGTAGATGACGAAATAAACCGCCTTGAAAAATTAGGAATTATTACAAAGATAGACCACTCAGACTGGGCACACCTGTCGTTCCGATAGTCAAACTAACGGCAGCATCAGACTTTGTGCTGACTACAAGATTACTTTAAACAAAGTTATAAAAGACGAACAATACCCAATTCCAATAATTGAAGATATTTTAGCTGAAATGAATGGCGGGCAACTGTTCTGTACCTTAGACATCACACAAGCATACTTGAACATGGTAATGGATGAAGAAAGTGCCTTATTACAAACCTTAAGCACACATAAGGTACTTTTAAGGTAAACCGGCTCATGTTTGGAGTTAAAGTTGCCCCTAGCCTTTGGCAAAAGTTTATGGACCAATTATTACTTGGTATAGATGGAGTAAAATGCTTTTTCGATGATATTATATACAGGGCTCTACAGAAGAAGAACTACTTTGTAGGCTCAGACAAGTCTTGGAGAAACTAAAAGAAAGTAACCTTCGAGTTAATAAGGAAAAATGTCACTTTTTCAAAAGAAGTATTAATTACTTGGGACATACAATTGACAAAAACGGATTGCATAAGAATAAAGATAAAGTCAAAGCAATTTTCAACGCGCAACGTCCGACGAATGTAAACGAACTACGAACCTTTTGGGTATGGCAAATTACTATAATAAATTTATACCTAACCTTGCATCTATTACAAGCCCTTTAAATGCACTCCTGAAGAAAGGAACAAAATTTATTTGGTCTCCGAAATGCGAAGAAAGCTTCAAGAATGTCAAAACTGAAATACTCAGTGAAAGAGTCTTATTACACTTCGATCAGAAAAACCATTAATTTTAGCAACAGATGCGTCACCTACAGGACTGGGTGCAGTACTTAGCCATAGACTACCGGATGGCTCAGATCGCCCAATAGCATTTGCCTCTAGATCTCTAACTAATAGTGAAAAGAAATACAGTCAAATCGACAAAGAAGCAACTGCTATATTCTGGGGATTAAAGAAATTCTTTCACTACTGTTATGGTCGCAAGTTTACCCTTATCACAGACCACAAGCCACTGACTTCAATTTTCCATCCACATCAAACCTTACCAACATTGAGTACGATGAGGCTATTCCATTATGCACATTTTCTATCTGGATTTGACTACAATATAGAATATAGAAGTTCTTCAAAGCATTCCAATGCAGACTACCTCTCACGATTTCCTGTTGAAAAAGTTAACGACAGTAATATTGACCAACATGGCATATTTCAACTAAGGCAGATAAACACATTAAACATTTCACCCGAAATTATTTCCAAAGAAACAAAAGAAGACCCAGAACTACGGAACTTGTTTCAAACACTACAATCGGGAAATTCACTTAGAGAATCAGGATACAATGATAACGAATTGACACTGCAAAATGCAGTCGTTAAGTTTACCCTTATCACAGACCACAAGCCACTGACTTCAATTTTCCATCCACATCAAACCTTACCAAATTGAGTACGATGAGGCTATTCCATTATGCACATTTTCTATCTGGATTTGACTACAATATAGAATATAGAAGTTCTTCAAAGCATTCCAATGCAGACTACCTCTCACGATTTCCTGTTGAAAAAGTTAACGACAGTAATATTGACCAACATGGCATATTTCAACTAAGGCAGATAAAACATTAAACATTTCACCCGAAATTATTTCCAAAGAAACAAAAGAAGACCAGAACTACGGAACTTGTTTCAAACACTACAATCGGGAAATTCACTTAGAGAATCAGGATACAATGATAACGAATTGACACTGCAAAATGACTGTATTCTAAAGGTACAAGAGTAATAATTCCTCGAAAAATTACAGCAACAAATTTTAGACGAACTTCACATTGGCCATATTGGGATTTTTAAAAATGAAACTTCTGCTCGTAGCTTCGTATATTGGAAAAATATTGATAAAGATATCGAAACTAAAGTGAAATCATGTCGAACTTGCAGATTACACCAAAATGAACCTCCTAAAGCCCCACTACATCATTGGGAAGATCCAACGGGTCCTTGGCAAAGAATTCATATTGATTTTGCAGGGCCTATATCTGGCTATCAACTTTTTATTGTAGTGGACGCCTTTTTCAAAATGGGTGGAAATTATTCCTACTAAACGATGACAAGCTCATTCTGTATTCAGAAATTAGGTGGACTATTTGATACTTTTGGATTACCCTATACAGTAGTATCAGATAACGCGAGACAATTTGTCTCCCAAGAATTTGAAAACTTCCTACATACCTCTGGTATTGCACATAAAACAATTGCGCCGTATCACCCGGCTACAAACGGGCAAGCGGAACGTTTCGTACAGATTGCCAAACGAGCACTGCATAAATAGAGGGAGAGTGGCGATATCTCACAGAAAATCCGTTTAGTGAAACATGTTCTTCGAGCTACACCAACTTCCTCAGGAGACTCTCCGTATGTTATTATGTTCGAAGAAGGGAAATACGAACAAGATTGGCTGCTAAGATCAGAGCAGTTCCTAAACCACCCCCCAGACAGCCTCGACACGGTACAGACGGGAGAGAGTTCAGTCCCGAGCCAGAGTCCAAGCAAGGGACTACTCGGTATCGAAAACCAAATGGGAGTTTGGCACTGTAGTCCGCCGTCTCGGACAGCTACATTACCAGATTAGGACAGACAGCGGACTCCTGTGGATCCGACACCTGGACCAGCTACTCCCTGCTCCTCTGATTCACGGCGGAGGCGTGTCACATATTTGATTTGAATGGTTTCTTAGTTACAGTTGTTGATGACTTGGACTGTCATTCTATTATATATTTATCCTAATAAAGACATGTACATTTTAATTAATTTAATTACTTAACAAACACAAAAATATTTTGCAAAAACGTTTTTATTTTAGACACGAAACATACTAAAAAAATTTTTTTTTTCGACTGGATAGCAAACGAGCAAGTGGGTCTCCTGATGGTAAGAGATCACCGCCCATAAACATCTGCAACACCAGGGGTATTGCAGATGCGTTGCCGACCTAGACGCCTAAGATGGGATACCTCCAGTGCCCGTATTTTCACCGGCTGTCTTACTCTCCACTCCGAAACACAACAGTGCAAGCACTGCTGCTTCACGGCAGGATTAGCGACAGATTATGCAATGTTGAAGACGACTGGCATCGAGTAAGCGTATCACCGCTTACCTGTGGCACGCACGCTGCACCTACATAGCACTCCACTTGTTTTTATTCTTACGTGGTTCGCACGCAGGCCAGCGTGGAATTACACACACACACACACACACACACACACACACACACACAATAAACGAATGGCTGTTTATTTCCTACTATTTATTTGTTTATTTCATTGCATTGATTTGCATTTATACAAAGAAGGCGAGAGATTATAATGAAAGCGAAGCTATTAGGTTATAACGGGTGTGGCCTGTAATACGGTATTTGACAACTCCTGATTTTGTCATATCTTAATATTATTATGAAAATATAGATATGCAGATAGTGTTTAGCTAGAGAAAATTTAAATCGGTTGAAAATTGGATTTATAGTGATTTTTTGAAAAATCTATGTACCTGTCTCTTTCTCAAACGTTTTGTCTATGCAGCA
>NC_133495.1:9799408-9818829 GCF_025370935.1 Choristoneura fumiferana
TATGTCTATTCCTATGTCCTCTCGTAACTACTCAACGGCACCGATTTTGATAAATGATACGTCATTGGATTTGTCTTAATGACGCAAGTGACACTGGGTAAATTAAATTCTTAAAAACACAAAATGGCGGATTTTTGGCGCCAAATTGTATGTTTTCAAAATATGATTTTTATTCAAAGCTATCGAGGGGGGTATGAAGTGAAAGCTAATAATTAGCCCATTCTAAATATATATAGGTTAAAATCGTTTTAATATACCATTTTCACAGAAAAGTGTGAAATAAAACAAAAAATAGACGCCGCGTAGTATTCTGTTATCGCTATCCCGCGAGAACTATGAAACTTTCCGGGATAAAAACTATCTTATATCAAAACCAAGGTCTCAAAATATATGTATACTGAATTCCATCTAAATCGGTTCAGCAGTTTAGTCGTGAACAGGTAACAAATAGACTTACAAACTTTCACACTTATAATAAATTAGTGGGATATTGACATGTACCTCAGTATCTTAACAACTAATTCAATCAATTATGATTGTTTTTTGGAGTCTTATCGTATTTTTTATTTCAACTCCAAATTTTATACTGTACGGTCATCCCATGGAAACCATATCAGAGATGTCGCTACTAAACCAATCATAATTTGATTGCTTAGTAGCGACATCTCTTGTCCGAGTGAGCGGTTAGTTCCGAAAGAGTGTTGATGCCTCTCGATGAGAGCTAAACATAGACGTCGCTAGTGCTGCTGCTTAAGTAGCGTAGTAGGAAAAAACCGTAGCCATTAGAAAAAAAAGTAAGTAATATTTTTCTAAGGATTTCGTATTTTGTACGGAATCTTCCAAGTTTAGGTATATTTTATACCATAGGCTGCTATTTACTCTTAAACTACTAATAATTCTCAAGCAAACTTGGCCGTTATAGTTTTCCTTGAAAATTTGATATACCTGCTTACTACCATTCTGATTATTTTCAAATTTTTCCACCCACCGGTTTAGATTTTAGACGGGGGGGGGGGGGACGACGCTCGATTTTAATGAAAATTTGCACTTTAAAATTGAATATTTTGCGAACAAATCACTGAATCGAAAAATCGTCTTAGCAACCCCCTATTGATTTTGTTTAAGACCTATCCAATGATACCCCACAATACAAGGTTGGATGAGAAAAAAAAACACCCCCACTTTACGTCTATGGGAGGTACAGAAAAAAACTTTTTTTAAATTTTATTGTATCATTTTGTCGGCATAGTTTACATACATATTCGTGCAAAATTACAGCTTTCTAGCATTGATAGTCCCTGAGCAAAGCCGCGGAAGGACAAACAGACAGACAGACAGACATGGCGAAACTATAAGGGTTCCGTTTTTGCCATTTTGGCTCCGGAACCCTAAAAAGCAACTTGAGATTATGTGTGCATAGGAGAAAATTGTGTCTAGACTCCTGTCCAGCGGTGGCGTAGGGGTTATAGCACGCAGCACGGAATGCTGAGGACCTGGGCTTGATTCCCAGCGCGGGTCTCTTTTTCTGGTTTTTCTGTGCATCCATTTCTCAGTTTGTACTTTCGATATTTCAATAAAATTAAAGTTCAAGAACTTCTGATTTTTATTAAAAAAAAACAACTGTCAACAAACAGATTATAATATTTAACGGAATGTTATACTATGATAGCTTCTGTTTCCAGGAAGCAAGGTACAGTTAGCACAAAGCCCTGTTTAACCACATTATCCTCAACTCCTGTGTGTAAACAAAATCGTCTTTTCTCAGAAGTGAAACTGGGGCGAACGGTATTCACTGTATCTTTCCAACATCGTGCTCTCGCCGTCTTGTTAAGGGGACTGAGCGACATCGACTGAATAACAGCTATTTATAAATATATATATTTTTTTATATTTATAGGACCTTACTTTTTGTTGCCAGTACTTACATGTCTAATCTACATTTCCGTACCAAATTTCAAGTCGATCCTAACCATTGAGCAGCTCCGTCCTGTGGAGACGATCCTGGCTGACTACCAGGATGTCAGTACCAGATATTGTATTGTTCGCCGGATTTTTAACTTCCACGATTTGACCCGCACATACATACCTGAAAAGCGTATTGGTTTGACCTATCGTTTCTCGAGCAGAGATTCGTTTGTTCAAACCCCGGCCCGAACCTCTGAGTTTTTCGAAATTCATGTGCGAAATTCCGTTTTGAAATTTAACACGAGCTTTACGGTGAAGGAAACTGTGAAGTAAGTCAATGGTATGTGTGAAGTTCCCAATCCAAACTCATTCTGAGAGGAGGCCTGTGCCCAGCAGTGGGACGTGAATAGGCTGGGATGGATGGATAAATGGAATACATACCTACACTATAATTGCATACATTGCACGTTAAATAAAAGCTTGTAAAGACATTGCAAGATTTATTTACGTTCTAACTACTTATATATATTTAGAACCCATCTAGGTAAGTCATCTGAGCACACAAAAAAAGTGCATTTAAGTGGCCACACTTATAACTCACGACTTAATTGCATCGACCGGTTGCCCGCAACTCTCACTTTGTTCCACCTGGGGGAGGTCTGCCAACGCTTCTTCTAGTTCGTGGTTGCCACTACAGTGCCTCTAGTCTCTAGTGTGGCGTTTTAACAAAACATTCGATTTACTATTCGAAGACGTAAATCGAGCGATCGATCGTCGTCGTAGCCGCCACACACAAAAGTTGTTGCGCAAATTTTTCCGCTAGAGGCGCTGTCCGTGTTTCCATACAAATTGAGATTTTAACGCGAACGCGATCGTGACGTATTTTGTGAACGGAAAAATACACTAAGCGTACTGGACTTCTGATAAACCATAAGGAAGGATAATGGCATCCTGTTGAATACCTCTCCTGCAGCGCTTCTCAATTTTTTTTTGTCGACGGAGCTATATTTGAAAACTAATTATTTACCGGAGCCCTAAAATAGTCAAAAGCAATTAACTTCATGGGTTGTACTCTGCAACTTGCGGTACACCGTAAGTATTTATTTTGATTTGATTTGCGGAGCCCCCGTAGAAGCTTGGCGGACCCCCAGGGTCTTTGAGAATGGCTGCTCTACTGTATAAAGTTCATTATATGCTTTTTTTTTGCTTTTTCAATAATTCGCTACGAGCTTGCGTCATTATCGAAACTTTAATTTTTTGAATAGGAGCATTTTTAGGGTTCATTTAACATCCCATTTGAATACCTATACAACGTGTCGGAGTTCTTTTTTTTCTACCTTTCTGTATGTCCATAAAAGACCACGCAAGTCGGCAGATAAATACTTTCGGTATCAGTAAGTCGTTGGGGCATTTAAATTACAACATCTGACAGTATTTTCATGGTTTTTTTTACATTTTTGAAAATCCGTAGACATCTTCTTGACTGAAAGAGGAAACATTATATCTTTTTTTAGGGTTCCGTACCTCGAAAGGAAAAAACGGAACCCTTATAGGATCACTTTGTTGTCCATCCGTCCGTCTGTCTGTCGACCCTTTTTCTCAGGAACGCGTGGAGGTAGCAAGCTGAAATTTATACCAAATGTAACCCCCCCTGAATTATTTTTAATAAATATGTAAATATTATTTAATTTTAATAAAAAGACGTATTAAAAAGCGGATGAAATTATAAAAAATCGGACAAGTAAAATAAATAGAAAATGTGGTAGGTAAATTACTGCGGACAAGTAAGAAGGAATTTGGCCATGTGATCGTCTAGTGTCCTACGTTGTGAATAGTAAACCAACCTCGTTTAGTAGAAATAAGGGATGTCTATCAATAAAACTAACTAACTAATAAACTCTGTTGAATAAAGAACAAACTCACTATACGTAAATGGAACATAATAATTAAATAATAGGAATGACTGTCACTATATTACACAAATTTAAATATCTTTTAAAATTGTAAACAAAAGGTAATAATGAAGGAAAATAAGCAATTATGTTTTGTGTCAAGGCTAGGGCCCCACCTCCGCCCTGGAGTTTTCTCCCTGGCTATTTACCAGTAGCTGTGTCTCTCGTTCCAAAGACCCTAAGAGACTCCAACACGAGACAGTTGAGATTACTTGTCAAGAGTCGGTAAGTTATGTAATGTTATTCAAAGGGGAAAGAGGACGCAAGAAACCAGGTTTACTAGGTCTCTAATTGCCCTATGCTGACCTTTCATATAGGTTCAGGAGGAAAACTACTTTAATAGTTATTTGGGTGTTTCTCAATTTTACTGAGCGCGTTTAATTATTTATTTAAAATGTTCAAAGCAACCCTGGTTTCTAATTTAATGGGATCTAAGAATTGCAAAATATATACACCCAATTCAACTTAAAGTTGAGCAATTAATAAAACAATAATATTCTCACAATTAAGTTCAAAGCATCACGTCAGTCAATCAGTAAGTAATCTGCCAAAAGTTGAGATCTATGTGAATTGTAATAAAATGTTATTATAATAAATCGTAAACCAAAGAATATTTATTTTATAAGTATTACAAGTAGTTTATTTTCCCGTGGTAGACAACTACTTATGGATCTCTTATAGTCGTAACCTGTTTTGATGTATTGTAAAATTAATAGGTATTAATTTGTGTATTCAATCTCAGCAAATGACAGAATCAAGAATGTAATAATTGCTAATATTTATATTATAACATGACCCTTCTATTTAATACAAATCGGGTAGTTTATATGACTTTCCTATCAAGTTTAAAGTTTTAATTAAAACACTAACAAGTCCTATGGCAAATCCTAAGCCCCGATTAAACAAAGTAACGGCATATCAAACTAATTTCCTAGCTAATCTAAACTATTCTAATACGAACCTTGAGGTGAAGCCTCATAGTTTTCCGAGGTGCAATGGAAAACTACTCTAGTCTAAACTAAGGGATCGAGGCGGCGACCTCTGTCTAGCTATAATACCTAATCCTAGGCCTCCCTAAGAACCTCATTCGCGACCGTAGTCAGGGATGCTCCTGAGGTAGGACAGAGAGATACGTTTGGAATATATAAATATATAGATAAGACCAGCACCACCGATCTTACATGCACTGACCCAGCAGATACACCAAGACCGGGTACGCGCTGTGGGATAGTAACTCGACTGTCAGTTAAGACAAATATAAATCGAGTGCCAGGTCGAATCCCAACGCCTGATCCCGTCCTTTCGGACGTTAAATCTCCACACTGTCGTATAGCACCGTTAGGTTTCAGGTGAGGAGACCGGGAACCTCGTCCCGTACAGTCCCTACTTTAAGCAGATACAAAATCTAACAAATTAACGTATTCTATAATCGCAAACTCCAGAAGATTTAGTAGGAAGGAAAGGCTCCGGAGAGTCGCCCCGAGCAGCCTAGGTAAGATGGATATGAGAAATGGCTCCGGAGAGTCGCTCCGAGCAGCCAAGGTAGGAAGGTTATGAGGATTGGCCCCGGAGAGTCGCCCCGTGCAGCCAAGGTAAGAAGGTTATAAGGAAAATTACAAAAGGGAATTCGCGAGCACAGAACACGAAATAAATAAAATTATAGTAAGCACTAATAATCAAACATTATTTTAAAACTAACGCACAATAAAAACATTTTGAATTATATAGTTTAGATTAACTGTGAGCCGGTCTCACTTACTTGGAAAAACTTCTGCTTAAAAGACACGCGTTTGCGAACGGTCAAGATCTCACTGATCCCTCTCCTGCCCAAAGCAGTCCTATTTAAAATCCCATGTTCCATTCCCCGAAAGCAAAGCACTCCGACACAGTAGAAAAGAGGAACAGTAGGTCATCTCTAGCAAACGAAACTAATGCTGCTGTGTTTGCTCAGCCGCAATAATATATTATGAGAAAGTTAAGTATCCATAGGTTACGTCTAGATTTATCATGTAAATGCAATGATTGATAATCATCATTTAATAATGTCAGATGAACCATACAAAATTAAATAGATAATTTAGAGCCATGTCCGTAATGATTTTACTAATAACCATAATATATAGTCAATCCAGTTTTACAGATTGTTGCCATCTCTACCTTAGTATTATGTAAGTAAAGCATTTATACACTCCCTCCTTTGCAACAACATAGTGCCAAGACACATACACATCATCGAACCCGTCTCTACAAGAACTCTCCTCCAGTCAACATTTGAACGACCGTGAGGAACATTCAGTGATTAATCAGTCAAAGAGTGAAGTTCAGAAACAGAAGTAAATTAATATGAACATTGGTTAATTTTTGTAACCATATTTCGTCATTTGTTTAATAATATGTATCACAATAGTCTTGTAACATATAAGTATGTATGATTATTGTTTAATTGTGAAAGACGGGTTCTGTATGTCAAGATATATGTGTCGCACATTCGCAGGCTCAGCACTGCACGCATCATAGACGCAAGTCAAATTAGTGTACTGTTTTCTGTTTCAACTGTGACATTCTTTCAGCCAATTGACACCATGTCGGCCCTTCAAAGTCTTAGCGTAGGATTGTTATTAAACACACAGCGTTGATTTATTATGTGCCGGTAAACTAGCTTTTGCTCGTGACTTTGTCCGAGCTGAAATAAAATTAAATAATTTGATTTAATAGTCCATAAAAATATTATTATATTTGTGAATTTGACCGATGAGAAGCCTTGAATCGGTACACAAATACTTAAGTCTACTGTCTCTTGGAGCTGTGAAAAAATCAAACTTCTAAGCCAACGCAATCAAAAGATACAGCCGTCTATGCCGAAAATTTCCGTAAATTTTCGAAACTCGCAAGGGAATCAAAATCTACAAGGTACTTCCCGTGAACTCAGAATCTTAAAATCTGGTACAAAGCAACGTCTTATAGCACAGATAAAGTAAAAATTACGAAACCCGTAAATTTTTAGTTACATCATATAATAAAAATATTTATACGGAACCCTCGGTGCGCGAGTCCGAATCGCACTTGGCCGGTTTTTTTTCTTCCTGTCAACTAATCTACAAAATCTAATAGCTCCCCACGGCGCTTGAGTCAATCCCAATTTAGCATAACGGGCTCCCCTACTATGTGCATGGTCACCGCACTTTTAAATATTCATGGAGGCAACGCGGTCCGTTTTGAATTCAAATCGCGTTGTTATCACAGTCATTATCTTAATTCGTTGTTTTCCTCCATACATCATCCCGTTTAACGTTTAATTGTTTGTGGAAATAGGTCGCTGTTTACACTCACTTTTATTTTAATTGCCTACGTTTAGTTGTAATAATAGGGTTAGTCCCTTCTGAGCGGACCCATAATTCTAACGCCCGCGAGGATAGAAGAAACCGGTCGTCAACTACTAATGTTGTATAGATAATGGTACGGAACCCTTCGTGCGCGAGTCCGACTCGCACTTGGCCGGTTTTTGAACACATGTTCCTTGTCTCTTGGGGTTTACGTATGGCCATATCACAGGCCAAATTTCTACGCTTAGGCAAAACTTTGGTGCTGAATAATAACGACCTTCGCGCGCAGCACTAGAGTTCAATGTTGCTTGGTGGTGCGCGGTGATTTTGCTAATAAAAATTACGTAGGCATATAAAATGGCGGCTTTCGTCAACATCAAAAGAGAGAACCTTCTGTACTTGTACTATTACTTATTCTGTGGCTTAGGCCTAGGTTTCAATGACTATATAAATTTAAAAAAAACTTATCATCTTCGTCTCTTTGGAATTTCCAGCAGACACTTGTAAATAACTATTGCAAAAGCATTAAGTAATACACATTACACAGTTTGAAAATTGTTATCAGTAATAAATGAATGCTTTTTAATGTTCTGTGGTGAAGTAAACTGGCTAAAATCATGGCATTGGAAAGTTGGATCCCTTTTATTATAGAATTAACACAGTCATGTTAATTCCATTACATTCCATGTATTCTTTATCCATGGAACAAAAACAAAAAAAAGTCTGGACAGACAGTACTGTAAGTACCAATAAAAAACTTGACCTTTTAAAGCAATATCTTACAAACACTTCTTTGATACAGAAGTACATAAATACAAGCAGGCTAAAGTAGGCGGCGTAAACAAACAAACAGGTGGTAGGACCTTGTGCAAGGTCCGTCCGGATTGCTACCACCATCTTGCTCGCTAATCCTGTCGTGAAGCAGCAGTGCTTGCACTGTTGTGTTTCGGCGTGGAGAGTAAGACAGCCGGTGAAATTACTGGCACTTGAGGTATCCCATCTTAGGCCTCTAGGTTGGCAACGCATTTGCAATACCCCTGGTGGAAAAATATGCAAATTGAAGTAGCAATGGGCAGGCCACATCGCTCGAAGAACAGATAACCGTTGGGGGAGAAACGTCCTCGAGTGGCGACCACGAACCGGAAGACGAAGAGTTGGCAGGCCTCCAACCAGGTGGACTGACGACATCGTGAGAGTAGCGGGAAACCGATGGATGCAAGTGGCGTGTTGTCGTTCATTGTGGCGTTCTAAGGGGGAGGCCTTTGTCCAGCAGTGGACGTCTTGCGGCTGATGATGATGAGGTATCCCATCTTAGGCCCCTAGGTTGGCAACGCATCTGCAATACCCCTGGTGTTGCAGATGTTTTTGGGCGGTGCTGATCTCTAACCATCAGGATACCCACTTGTTCGTTTGCCATCCAGTCGAATAAAAAAAAACAAAGAAACAAACAAATATAAATCAATAAATACAATTATAGTTATGAAATATAAATAAAAAAATGATAAACGATTGTCCGGGTGACGTTGTTTCGTATTATACAAATGAAAGCAAAAAAAATAACAAAAAATAATACAATAACACAAGACAACAAGAACAACATTTTACACAGTGTGAAACCAAACAAATTCAGACCATAACAGTTAATTTCAATTCAAAAGCAACCCGGAACAAGCAACAGAATCAGATTGCCTATCCTTTGGACAATACTTTAGTGCTGTGCCACAGAAATGTAACCTTTATTTTAAAAACTGCAAAATGCAAAGTCCTCTATAACAAATAATACAATACTCTTTGAATTAAACAGGGTGCTTTTAGTATGCGCGTTGACCACAAAGGTACGTTGACGATGTCTCTGGAAGCATATTAATGTAAGTATAAAGAAAATTATAGTCATTGTCTATGTTCCACTGCTGGGCAAAAACCTCTCCCTCGGATTTCCAACTTCCCCCGTCGGCAGCTGTCTTGCTAGTCGCCTTTGAATGCGTCCAGAGGCTGTATTGTACGTTTCTGTCGCTCGCGATCGCAATCAGATGACAGATTTCGCATACAAAAACTGTCATTTGATTGCGATTGCGATCGTCAGAAACGTTAGGCAATACGGCCTCTGGTCGTTCTGCTAATTCCTTTTCAGTCTGCCGCGTTGCCGTTGCGTTGGTGTTGCCATCAACGGCAGCGGTGATTGTCGTTCAAATTACACATACGTGCCAAAATCAATTCGATCGCTAGAAAAGATTAAAATCTGGGTTTCCAATTCTGATTTGAACAAACATGCAAGCAAACAAACAGCAGATGAAATTAAAAACGTTTGAAAGTGAAAATGCAGCACTAATATCTGCTAGAGTTCAAAGAGTATACAACATAGTTATTATGAACCTAATTGTATTAAATTCTGCATTGTAATAATTACGATAAAATTATTGATCTATTTTGCCTGAAACACAGGAATCTTAGTTCAGGCACACGTATATATGTTCTAGTATATCCTATTATTGTTGTACCTTCGGCTTCATGACAAGAAAATTAGTACGGGCAATGACTCATTTACCGACCACTGGTTTCATGACAAGCACATTAAGGTCGAGGGTTTTATTTGGGGGGTTGCAACCAAGGTAGCATGCATACGATGACACTGTTACGAACAAGTGTGTTTAAAAATATCTGGAATTGAATTAATTTGGAGAATTCCAGAAAACTGGAGAAAATTTCGTTTTTTTAGATTTCTGGCACAACACCAAATATTTACTAATGCGGTGTCACCCTCTAGGTAAAGATATATATATTTTGATTCATTCATAACTTTCACGATCTTTAACGAAATTATGATTATTTTTTGTAATTTTTCTTTAATTATAAACTGTAGTTTTTAAGTATTTTATTTGTAATTATTTTATTGTGAAAAAATGACTTTCTGCCAAGTCTTGCGGCGCATTATTCTTCTTGGCAATGATGGTCTTTCCGAAAGCGCTGGTAGTTTAAAAAATGACGTGTAAAAGTGCCCATTGCGGCCTATTCACTGAATAAATGATTTGAAATTTGATTTCAAATTTGATCTTGGTCGAAAAAGAAAGATGTAATTTGTGCCAGTAATAAAATTCCGCCAGTTTCAGCACGTCGCCACCGTATCGCAACCGAATCCTCTAAAACTCAGTGTTGCCAACAATAAAATTTAACCCGAGAATAGGCTGAATGGCGTAAATTACCATTTTCGCCAACAATGCCGGTCCCCGACCCGTGCGTGCGTCACATTCAAAATGGCGGGACATTTGGATCTAGTGCGCCGGCGCATGTTCTCGCCCACGAGAGTTGCATTACGATTGCGTAGGGTTGTCCAAGATATAATCCATTAGCTAGTTGCCCGCACATTCGACTGTCTCCCTCGAGAACTTAGATCCTACTAGTATCCTACTAATAAGTACCTAATCCTACTTCCTAGTAATCCTACTAATAGGTATTATACATGTGAAAGTTTGTGTGTGAGTATGTTTGTTACTTCTTCACGCTGAAACGGCTGGACGGATTTGGATGAAATTTGGCAAATAGTTAGTTCATAATCTGGATTAAGACATAAAATACTTTTTGTCCCGATATTCCCACGGGATAGGGATAAAATCTTGAAATAACAACCGCTGGGCTTAGTCATGAAATTTGGTATGTAGGTAGCTGGACCTCTAAAATAACACATAGGCTACTTTTTAAAAGCGTTTATTTATCCCGATATTCCTACGGGATAGAGATAAAATCTCTAAATATCATCCGCTGGGTACGGAGTCACGAAATCTGGCACTGTTATATATACTTAATGCAACTTCTATAAAGACCACTAAGTAATTCTCACGAGAAATTTGTATATCCAGGAATTACAATTATATATCTAATGACTTACGCGTACGAAGCCACGGGTAAGCACCAGTACTATGTAAACATTAAAGATTACAATAATTCTAAGTAGTGTCAGCCCTGTGAAAAAACAATGCTTGTTATTCAACGCGCGTTATTTACTATCGATATAGTTTGGCGAGCTTTTCGTCTATTCTTGACCGTGCTTTAAAATTGTATGTTATACATTGACGATTTATTGGGAAGTTCTAAGTATGCATCGTTGTTATCACGCGTAGTGAACTCGATACAGGTAAAAAGTATTGTCGTAGCAAAATCCAAAACTTATTGAGGTAAATGCCTATAGTTTGAAAATAATCAGGTATGCATTATTATTTTAATACGATAATATAAGAAAATAAGTATAAGTATAGTGAACAATAAACAATATTTACCATACCACACCCCCGAGTCGCGACCTTATCATAGCTATATCTATACAACAAATATGTGCTCATGCAGATCCTCCACCTCCGCACTGTAAGAACACACACATACATAGACAATAGCTATCATAAGATAGCGGGGAGCAAAGTACCTAATTGTTGAAAGTTCATTAATATGAATCTCCGCAAAGTAACGCCTGATTCAATAAATTAATCGATATCAGTTCACGAGGAATCGCAAAAAAAAAATCCGCAAGCTCGATCAGAAGCGACATGTTGAGTTTTCCAGATTCATAGAAATTCTTCGCACGATAAGGACCGCTTTATTCAAAGGGAAACCCATACATAAAAGCTAAACGCAAATCAAGCATGTAACACGTCTTTAAAGAAAGTGAAATTTGCGGGACTGTCAAGTACACTCGACAGTACCACTACCATGAGTTTACATTGACCGTACTCGATAGCGACGGCGTGAATTATTTGTATGGAGAATTATACAGTGCCCTTAGTGTAAATTTTCGGTTACAAAATACGTCTCGATCGCGTTCGCGTTAAAACCTCAGTTTGTATAGAAACACGAACATCGCAAACGAGCCGCTAGAGGCGCTGTTCGTGTTTCCATATAAATTGAGATTTGAACGCGAACGCGATCGAGACATATTTTGTAACCAAAAACTTACACTAAGGGCACAGCGCCTCTACAAATAATTTACGCCGTCGCTATCGAGTGCGGTCACTGTAAACTCATGGTAGTGGTACTGTACAGTGACTTGACACAGCGATTTCTACAAAACGTGAGAGAAAGCAACATGCTTATGTTAACATAGTAAACTTTTATTGTTGACCGGGCACGCAAAGCGCGAGCGAAGCGTCTCTGTCTGCTTGGGCAAAAATCCTTGCTTATGTTTTGCAGGTCGCATTTCTAAACCGATTTTTGTGAAAACACATGAATATAACAGAACACAGGATAATAAGATGCACAAAGGCGAAGTTCAATTGTATCAATCTGAAATTAATATCAAATCGAATTTGAAGCAGTTAAAAAAATCTAAATTTCAAGCTTTACTTCCCATAATACGGTATTTGACTATTTTTTATATGTATTATAAATTACTTAAAACTTTACAATGCCTGTTATCGAATAAAGAAAAAAAATTAAGCTACCTTTACAAATAACAAAGTTATAAAGGTTTGAAATCCAAGATTAGACAGAGAAAGACATACTGGCATGTGACGTCACACGCTAGTAGCGCCATACTTGCTGCATAGAGAAAAGCGTTTGAGTAAGAGACAGGTATATAGTTTTTTCAAAAAATCACTATAAATCCAATTTTCAACTGATTTATGTTTTCTCTTCGCTAAACACTTTCTGTATATCTATATTTTCATAATAATATATAAGACATGGCGAATTCAGGAGTAGTCAAATACCGTATTACAGGAGCTCAAAAGTCAACAAAAAAAAAGATATCAACTTTGAACGAGAATTACAGACTCATAATATTAATTCGTGTAACATTAATTTGCATAATTGAATACCCGTAATGTCAATGGACATAATGTGAATTGTCATAACAACAATGACTTGGCATGGATTTAATAATCATAACTGTTCTGTATGTTGTACAAGCATCAAAAAGTATAAAAAATGAAAAGTATGAAAGCGTACTATGAGCGCCTTGTGAAACAAGCGAACTAAAATGGGAAAAATAAATCGAAACATTCTGAACCTAATCAAGCCGGTTTTACTCTGATCCATTCAATTTACCTACTATTTATTATTTTGTTCTTCCAGTATTTTTTATCTATTAAAATCTATCTAATCTATTAAATTAAGTAATATTTTTCTAAGAATTTCGTGTTTTGATACGGAATCTTCCATAGTTCAGATATATTTTATACCTTAGGCTGCTATTTACTCTTAAACTACTAATAATTCTCAAGAAAACTACTACCATCCTGAAATAATTTTGTGAATATTTATTTTGCATTACCTGAAATTAATTATGGCAATTATGCGTTACGGGGCAATGAATGTCTGTGTTTTGAGATCGTTTTGTCTTTCGGAAACTTTTCTCCTTCCTTTTTTTCCGAACAAAACGGGACTACGCAACACTGTGGTTGCTCGATATTTTTATGGCACGGTTTTATGGTGATTATATATTATTATGATTTTAATCTAAGCTTTGTTTTCACGCCCGTAATAACAGACTTTGAAAGCCACACTTAAAAACCTCACGCAACAGTGGCGCCATCTAGAAAGACAAAAAACGATAGCCCTCATTGCATAATTTTCACTACAGACGATACCTAAAATATCTAGGGAGCGCGGTGAAAATCAATTTGTTACAGCGTCACGCCACCTAGTTAGTGGCAAGAGCCGTAAGTGGGCCACATCCCGCTTTTGCGTGATCTTGATCGCATTGTTGCACCTTGATCGCATTGTTGCACCTTGCAAGTGCACTAAGGTCATTATAATCCTCACCATCATCATCCCAGTCTACATACAACCCACAGGGCACACGTGTGTGCGTGCGGCGGGTGCGTGCTACACATTTAAGCCGCGCGATGTACTTTTGTTTGTAGTGAACTTACTTCTCCTATTTTACTATGAAGATGTCAACTCTATATTTTAGTTGAGCGTGCGCGTGTAACCCTTGTTTCGAATCTAGCAGCTTTTATTCTTGTCTATCCGTGTGAGTTTGAAGTTCTATTCTTGTTAGACTCAGGCCAGGCGTCGCCACAGCTAATGGAGTTCCCTAGTCAATTCAAAACATTCTGCTACTTTAAAAAGAGAATACACACCATACAGACTGAATTTATGTTCGTATAGAACTTTTGTTACTAACTAGACATGATCAAAGTTACGCGTGTTTGTTCACGTCTATATGTGGTCGAAACGTTTCTTTGTTTAATAAAAATATGTTTTATTATTATAATTTTAAATTCTATAAAATATTCTAAAGATACAAAAAGTAAACAACGAAAAGTTCAACTAACTGATACCAGATGGCGCTAGCAGTACCATATTTCGTATCAAATTTAAAGTTATATCTAATTAATGTAATGTTTATTATAATTCATTAAATATGCGTAACGTCACATAATACATAATAAACTGATTCATGTAAATTGAACAAAACAAGTATCATCATAATATAGATTGTCAAGTGTCCGACAGATGGCGCTGTACCGCGCTCAAACTAGCTAACGGCATGCACTTATTGATCAATAAGAAGCTGGAGAAATATTGTTTTTTTGTAGCAAGCAACAAGTAGGTGATCGTTGTTTATATTGATATGATATCAATAAATATTCGTGCAAAGTAAAAGTGCTTTGATTTTTGGGACCCATTCCGTACATGGTCCTTCGAACCGGATACGGTTCTTGTGGGATACTACGGACGGCGAGTCCAGGATCACACCGACGCGGTGGCGGATTGTCATCGAGGGTGTGCTACAACGAGAAGCCTTCACCGAGCGTGACATCATCAAGGAGGACTACCGTAAGCTAGTGTTGTGCGGTGCTAGTAGTGACGGGAAAACTGTGAGTACTTTTGAATTCTTATTCAGTGCAGTAAATTATTAACTTAGAACATCGTAGTTAAAATATTCTAGTGGACTTGTGAAAAATTAAGTGTTAGTTAGGACTTAGAATAGTTTCTCTAAAAGTGGAACGACGGGGAACCTATGCCCGATTTTCGACTAAGTGCGAATTTCTCAAACACTTAGAAAATTTGCGAGCAAACTTCTATGGACTTAGAATAATTTGCATCGAAATTGGACTTGTGAAATTTTTTGGAACTATCTGTCATTGTATCTAAATTGAATTCAACAATGGAAGCCTTAATAAGAGTGCAGTACGATTTGTTTGATAGTATAAAAAGAGCTCAAATAAACTGGAAAAAAACTCCTAAGGAGCGTTTTTCAATTGAATATGTGGAGACGAGGCAGGAATCTCTAGATGAGACATGGGCTCAATTCCGTTTAACGCACACTCAGATCGTACAGGAATCGGATAGAGTAGCGCTGGCTTCTAGCTCTTATACGAAGGATGGCATTTATGACGAAGCGGAAGAGTTATATATAACATATAAATCAGAGTTGAAGAAAATGATGACCAGATTAAAACAGTAAGTGCCAGCAGTCAGAAAGTTCCGGCAGAAACTAAGGGAAGCGAGCAAATCAGACTACCAAAGATCACGATACCACCATTTTCTGGAACATACACACAGTGGATCAGTTTCCGAGATTTGTTTCTATCCCTCGTACACACAACAATTCTTTGGATAATGTCCAGAAGCTACATTATTTAAAGAGTCATCTCAGTGGAGAGGCGGAGCAGCTTTTGCGGCATATACCCATTACTGCGGACAACTATACTGCCAGCTGGGAATTGTTAACGAAAAGATTTAACAACAAGAAATATTTATCTAGCTGCATTCTGAAGAGATTCTTGAGTCAACGGAACATTAGCGTCGAGTCAGCAAGCGCACTGAAGGAATTATTAGATACCACAAATGATTGTTTGTATTCTTTGCGTAACATTGGAGTTGATATACAAAATTGGGACATCTTAGTGATACACATCCTGTGTCTTAAGTTAGACAATGAAACCCGCAAACAGTGGGAGTTCAAAGTGAGCGAGACTACTGACGAGTTCTCGACTTTCAAACAATTCCAAGAGTTTCTGGAAACTAGATTTAGAGCGCTGGAAAACATTGATTCCAAATTCCTAAGAAACAACATTGCACAAAAGAATACTCATCAGAACGTCTCGCACACTACTCCAAAGGTTCATCATGTCGCTGCACCTTCTGCGCCATTATGTACTTATTGTTCTGAAGCGCATAAAATTATGTTTTGTAAAGCTTTTTCAAAGATGGACATAGATTCTCGTCGTAACTTCGTCCAAACCAACAATTTATGTTTCAATTGTTTGAATCCAGGTCACGCTGTTTTCGCTTGTCGTCAAACCACAAAATGCCGTATATGTAACAGAAAACATCATTCTTTACTACACCCCAAAAATCAAACTAATTCAACTGAGTCCAACGTCGGGCATAATCACTCAGTTGATCCTAAGATTGTTGCACATGCTACCACAAGTACTGAAGACATTGCTGATGAGACCACTAATTTTACAACCTGCTTTTCGACCAGTCATAGCCAAGTTTTGTTGGCTACGGCTTTAGTTAAGGCTCAATCGAAAAGCGGGACAGGTATAACAATTAGGTGTTTACTCGATCAGGGGTCCCAGGCTTCATTTATCACGGAGCCTGCCGTTCAACTACTTGGGTTGAAGAAAATATCACACAGAAGCACTATATCGGTTCTAGGAAGTGACGAAAACGCTAATATAGCGTCTAAGTCAAGGGTTCAAGTTAAGATTCAATCACTTCATGATCCGAACTTTTCGATAGGTGTAAACGCTTTTGTCCTCAGCAAACTTACATCAATTCTCCCTGACAAGAGAGTTGTGGTCGAGCTCCACTCAGAGTTTGCTAATTTAAACTTAGCCGATCCAAGCTTCAACATCCCAAATAAAATCGACATGCTCCTGGGAGCAGATGTTTATGGTCAAATCTTAATGGATGGGATGATCAAGGGTCTTTCAGGAACACCAACAGCACAGAAAACTACTTTAGGTTGGATTTTATCCGGTCCCATAAACATGAACGGTTCCCTGTCTCAGAACGTTAGTGTAAATCATGTGCATGTTAATGAAAATGACCTGCTCAAACGATTTTGGGAACTGGAAAATGATACGCCAGTTGCAGATCCCAGGGAACTTTACACAGAAGAGGAGAAACGATGTCAAGATATATACGCTGCGACAACAACAAGAAATAGCTCTGGTCGATACATCGTAAGGCTCCCATTTCGAGAACGCAACCCGGAATGCACGAATGGAAATTCTGAAGCCATAGCCGCTAAGCGATTTTCATTTTTGGAAAGAAAACTGGAAAGAGATGTGAATCTTAAAAAATCATACAGTGACGTCATTCAAGAATATGTAAACCTAGGACATATGGTGGAAATAACCGATCCCCATAAAAACTCCAACAAATCCTGCTACTTACCACACCACGCAGTCATCAGGGAAGACAAAAGCACGTCAAAACTACGGGTCGTGTTCGACGCGTCGTGCAAAAATAGTCGCGGAGTGTCCCTGAATGATTCGCTTATGATAGGTCCTACCATCCAACCCGATCTGCGTCATCTCATAATGTCTTGGCGTCGGTATCCGGTATGCCTAGTAGCAGACATCGTGAAGATGTACAGGCAGGTGCTAGTGGATGAGAAGGATGCGAATTATCAAAGAATACTTTGGCGCGAGGATCCAAATCAACCTCTGAAACATTACAAATTATTAAGGGTTACCTTTGGAACTGCCTCCGCGCCCTACCTCGCCGTGCGCACTCTACATCAAGTTGCTTACGATGAAGGACAAGATCTGACGATGGCTGCTGAAAGGGTCCTGAAACACTTTTACATGGACGACCTGTTAACGGGCTGTGATACGGTAGAGGAAGGAAAGCAAATCTACAGTGAAATGAATGACCTATTATCGAGAGGTGGGTTTGAACTCCAAAAATGGAGTAGCAACCAGGAAGAGCTAAGAGAAATGGTAACCGTAGAAAAAAGGGAAGTGGAAGGAAATGTAGAACTAAAGATAGATGCCGTTATGAAAATCTTAGGTCTTACTTGGAATCGAAGCAGCGACGAATTTGAATACGCGGTACAGCTGCCAGATTTGAGGTTTCCTGTAACCAAGAGAAAGGTAATATCGGATATATCTAGATTGTTCGACCCTCTAGGTTGGTTAGCGCCCGTAATCATATCAGCTAAAATATTCATCCAAAAGTTATGGCTATCCGGCATAGACTGGGATGATGAAGTGCCTCCTCAATTGCTGAGAGAATGGCATAGCTATAGAAAAACCATTGAGTCATCTCGTAAAATTCAAATTGCCTCGATGGATACACACCAGCAAAAGTGACGAGGCTCTTGAACTGCAAGGATTTTGCGATGCGTCTGATGATGCATATGCTGCCGTTGTATACAGCCGTGTGATAGATTGCCAAGGAAACGTGCACGTATCATTGATCACTTCTAAAACAAAGGTAGCGCCTATTAAGAGGGTGTCAATACCACGACTTGAGTTATGTGGAGCCGTATTACTCACTAAGTTACTGGCCGAAGTATCAAAGGTCTTGAATGTGGACAAGGTAAACGTTCATGCTTGGACCGATTCATCAATCGTCTTGTCATGGCTAAATAGTCGACCGAATCGTTGGAAAACATTCGTAGCGAATCGTGTTACAGAAATTATAACCTCACTGGAGCCTACTCAATGGGCACATGTCTCGTCCAAGGATAATCCAGCAGACTGTGCTTCGAGAGGCATCCACCAATTCACCGACGAACAGCTGTGGAAAGAGGGACCGACGTGGCTGAAACAAAATAATATAAATTACACAAAAGTCGTCACAAAAGATACACATTTAGAAGAAAGGCCAAACAAAGTCTGTTTAGTAACTACCTGTGAAGATAACATGGACATTGAAGATGAAGTGATGAGTAAGTTTTCTAGTCTAAGAAGACTTATTCGTGTCGTGGCGTACTGCAAACGATCTTAAAGCACTGTAAAAAGGAAAAAAGTACGAAGTGGCTTACCGCTCCAGAAATCTTAGATAGTATAAACACATGCATAAAAATCGTACAGCAAAAACATTTTAAAGAAGAATTATACAACCTGAAAGAAAATAAATTAGTAAATAAAAAGAGTAAACTTACATCATTAGATCCTGTCGTGGATGATCTCGGCATTCTGAAAGTTGGTGGCAGGTTGCAACACGCAGGCATCAGCGAAAAAATGAAAACATCCAATAATTTTGCCTCACCGGTCACACTTTACCAATTTAGTCGTAGCAGAAGCTCATGAGAAAACGTTGCATGGTGGACCGCAACTCATGC